>NW_006400045.1:1622008-1637444 GCF_000299155.1 Elephantulus edwardii | reverse complement strand
CAGTACTAAGAATACATCCACAAGGTCAAATTGGCTGAATGTATAATTTAGATCTTCTGCATCTTTGTTAAGTTTCTTTGAGTTGACATATTCATTAGTGAGAGTGGTGTGTTCAAGCTTCCCACTGCTATTGTGGTGTTATCTATTTCTTTCTTCAATTCTGTTAACAATTGTTTTATATATATATAAACATATATATATATATATATAAACATATATATATATATATACACACACACACACACATACACACATATCTATCTATCTATCTATCTATCTATCTATCTATCTATCTATCTATCTATCTATCTATCTTGTCTATAAGTTTGTCCAGCTTTCTGCTGCATAGCAATAGCAAGAAATTGCAAAGACTACTTTAGAGAGGTCTCTGACAGCAGATTTTCCCAATGCAACTCATCTTTTAATTTCCGGGCTGCTGGTACCAGGAGTACCAATTGTGGAGTCAAGAAAATTAATGCTGTTAACAATCTCAATCTTTTTACCATCTATCATGATGCTACCAATAGGCCCAGTGGTGACCATCTTTGCTTTATTGATACTGAGCTTCAATCCACATTGAAGGCTACAATCGTTGATCTTCTGCAGAAAGTACTTCAGGTCTTCCTCAGTTTTTGCAAGCAGGTTTGTGTCAACTGCATTGATAAGCCTTTTTCTCATTCACTTACCTTATACCTTTCCAAGCACAATGTCCTTTTTTGAAAGATAGGACCTTTTTAATAACCTTTAATAGCCAAAGCATATAAAGGAATGTACCAAGGTACTTTTATTAAAGAGTATTCTGGGTAATTTTCAAGTCGTATTTATTTCTTACTTTATAATACTATGATATATTCAATATTTTTTGCCAAAACCACTCTAAAAAAGGTGTCATGAATTCACAAGCATATGAAGCAAATGAAAATGCCACGCTTTGTTTCAAGCCCCCTTTTGTTTATAAAATGACATCCTTGCTATTTAGCTTTCTAGAGAGGGCAACAAATATTCCAAACACATGTTGTTTTCAGGTATCCTTGAATTGACTGCAACTCATAATGACACTAGAAAGAACAAATACGAACCTTCTTCTTCCTGTGATTTCCTCAGTGTGTTTTATATATTGCAGCACATTGTTAGAGTCACTGTCAATCCATTTGTTTTGTTTTTTTTAGTACTTCCCCTCTTCTTTGATCCTCAGACTTTCCAAATAGATCTTTTTCTAAAGGCTAGACCCTTCATCATGGTAACTGTTTTTCTTTATATTCTGCAGTAAGTCTTTCAAGTCTTCTTCACTTTCAGCAAACTATTATGTTATTTGCATAATGTATGTTGTTGATGATTCTTCCTCCTACCTGTTGCCACTTTCTTCTTTACACTGTCCAGATTCTGTAATTATTTGTTTAGCACACAGGTATGGAGAACAGGTATGGAGAAAGCGTACAGCCTTGATGCAAATCATTCTAAATTTTAAACTAGGCAGTGTTCTCTAGCTCTGTTCTGATAACTGCTTCTTGGTTTATGTATTATGTTTCACATAAATACAACTAAATTTTCTAGAATTCTCATTCTTGTCAATATTATCCATAATTTTTATATCCCGATAGTTAAAAGCCTATGCATAGTTAATAAAACACAGATAAACATCTTTCTAATATGTCTGCTTTCAGTCAAGATCTGTTTGGCATCAGTAATGGCTTCCTAGTTCAATGGCCTCCTTCATTTATAACTTTAATTTCTGACAATTCTTTGTGTTTACACCACTCTAACTACTCTAGCCATTATTGATATATATATTTGTTTTGGTAGTTAATGCGCCCTTCAATGGGAACTTACTCACGGTTGGCTCTTTAGAGGCTGTTGTTTGCTTTGGAAAAGACTGCCTGCCTTTTGGATTCAAAATACATGTCTTTGTGCTGAAAGCACAGCTCCTTACCTCAAGGCCACTAGAGCTTCCTAGAGATTGGTATTCCACCAGAGATTTCTTTTTAACAAAAACAGAAATACCATTTGACCCATACATTCCACTGCTTGGAATATACCCCAAATAAACCACAACCACCACCTAAGCAGATATATGCACACCCATGTTTATTGTGGTTTTGTTCACAATAGCAAAGAGTTGGAAACAACCTAAGTGCCCATCAACAAACGAATAGATAGAGAAGCTGTGGTATATTCACACAATGGAATACAATGTTGCGCTGAAAAACAAGGAACTCATGAAATATCATTCAAAATGGGTGACCCTGGAGGACATTATGCTGAGTGAAATATCTCAGTCCCAAAAGGACAGATACTGCATACCACCACTGTTGTAAAAGAGGACTGACATAGGAGTTGAGGGGGAAACTGAGAAAAATGAGATAAATTATATATACTGCATGGAAACATATGAAGGAAAGAACTGTTTAAAAGGATTATATGATTAGGTATTGTTGTCATGGCAGGAGTTCATAATGAAAGTTGCATAGTGGAGTGGACTTGGGAGGAAGGGTTGTATAATGATGAAAGATTATTTTCTTTTACTTTTCAAAATGAAGGTTGCATAGTGGAAAGGACTTGGGGAGAGGGATTGTATAACAATGAAAGAATTTTTATTTTACTTTTCAAAGAGAAGGGTGAACTGGGAGGAAGGTTGGGCTGGGAGAAAAGTGCAACAATGAATGAATAGAAATTCAAAGTCTCTGTAAGATTGAATTAACATTAATTTAAAAAATAAATAATAAAAAAGGGTAAATTATTAGATGTTGTTGTTTTTAAGTGCTATCCAGTCATAGACAACTCATTGCAATCTTCAGATCAATGAAAGACCTGAACACTTGTTTCTCTCCTTTCATACATTGTTTAATTAAATTCACAGTATAATGTATCCATTTTGTTTTTCCCCTCCTTCCTCTGTCTTGTAATGAGCTGTTTTTCTCTTCATGGATGACATTCTTGATGTTATCCCATAACTCATCTGTTCTTTAATCATTGGTGTTTGCTTCATATCTATTCGTAAGAAGACTTTTAAATTCAGATAGTATAAACTCAAGGTTATATATTAGTTTTCATAGACCTGTTTTCATTTTCTTCAGCCTGAATTGGAACTTGTACATTATTAGTTGATGGGCTATTCCATATTTCACCTGAGGAGTAATGATGTTAGTTTGAGGACTAAGGTGTGCTTAGTTCTGGCCGTAGTCTTTTTAATTACTAGCTGTGCATCTGAGACCTGGAAAATGAATAAAGATGACAGAAGAAAGATTGATAACTTTAAACCATGTTGTGGTTCCTTGCTCTTTTCAGATCACAGCTTCCTGATCTAGATGTCAGTTAAGCACAATCAAGTGTTCTGGGATCCCCTTTCTTCTCAATGTTAGCAACAATTAGTTGTGATCCACACAGTCAAATGCCTTCACACAGTAAATAAAACACTAATATATGTCTATGGTCTTAGACTTAAAGTTGGCACATTTTTTAGCCATTTACCCTCTGTTCTCCAGCTATTGTAATTGCAGGGACATAGTCTTGCAAATCAGCATCAGCTGTGAGACTAGGATAAGTGAAAGAGTGTTTCCCATACTAAGTAGCAAGACTTGATGCAAGAAAGATTTGAGGCAAGACTTGAGGTGAGCAAAGCTTGTGGTTGCAAGACCTTGATGAGAGTGAGACCCTGATGATGGAGACTGGCATTGCTATGGAAACCTGTATTCTTGCATTTGTGCTGGCCACAGTTAGATTTTTCTCTTCTTGCCTTTGATTATGGAAGAAAATCTGCTGCTGAACTGAAACTGGAGCCTGGATTAAAGGAGGAGTTGTGCCTTGGAAATGTTGGCTAAAACCTGGACTTAATTTGGGGTTATATTCCTTGCCTGTCCTACTCTCCAATTCCCTTCCTTAATAAACCCCACTGCTGGTACCATAACTGTGAGTTTGTTAGTCAGCAACACATAAATGGACCTCTTGCTGCTGGTGAAGCTCAACAGGCACCATGGGGCTGGGCTATGTACTTCTGATCTGCTTTCTGCTCTGAGACATTAAGGTGTTGGGTTTTTCTCACTCTCTCTGGCCCTTAAAGAGAGAAGCTCAAGACCGGGTGTCTCAATCTCTGGTTTTCTCCTCTTTAGAGTCCTGTGGTATTCTATGCTTTCAGCCAATATCCATCAGACATCAGTAATTATATCCTTAGTGTCACAGCATCTTATATACTCTGTTTCTATTTCTTAGGTTGAATTCCTAGTCAAAATGATAATTTCTAATCCAGCCAGAAGTACAATATTATGACTGACAAGATACTATCTAAATATATACAAGGAAGTTATACCACATGTTAATACCATATTATATAAACATATGCACCAACAATTAGAACTAAGTTATTTTTGTTGTTAAGCGCCGTCAAGTTGTAGGCAACTCATAGTGACCCTATGAATGGAAGACCTGGTCACTTGTATAACTTTCGTCCATTCTACAGGTTCATAGGGTTTCCAGAGGCAAGCTATTTTCAGAAGTGGATGTCAATCCTGCTTCCAAGCTTGCTTGAATAGGGGAGCTCCACCAAACACTGTCTACCATGGGTATCCAGTCTTGCATTTAACACATCAGTGTCACAGTGTTCAGCTTCACAACAACCAAAAGTCACCTCTGTACAGGAAGTGCACAGACCAGGGCTATAATACCTAGAAGAATGTTTCACCAAAAACATTAAAGACAGACCTGAGGGCTGCAGATTAGAGTCACCCACCTTTAGCTTGGTAGCCTCACTTTCTGTCTGCTAGGCCAACTGATCTCTCTCTATGCTCCTGTGGTTGTTGATAATTTTCCTGAGTCGTAGACAGCACACAGCAACCCTATGAAAGAAAGACCTGGACATTTGTATAACTTTTGTCCTTTGACCAGGTTCATAGGGTTTCTGGAGCCAAGTAGGAGGAAATAAAAGATTTCTACAAACTTTTGTTGTCCTTAAACTCAACCAAGGAAATCTGGTAGGCTATATTAATGTTAGCATAAATGATCTTGTTTTGATTTTCTTCATTTAGTTTAAATTTTCAAATGACAAATTATAATCTGTTGCACAGTATGCTTCTACTAAGCCTTTCCACAGATATATTGGGTTTTATTTCTGTGTATTCCATTATATGAGGTCCATGTGAATAATCTGTTTATGTTTGGTAAAATGTATTTGCAGGAATAAGTCCATGATAACATAAAATTCTATCATATGATCTATGACCTCATCATCATGATCATATTTTCTAACTGCTTTTTTTTCTTTTTTCCTAACTTCTCCATTCCAGTCATCTAACATCATTAAAATGTCTTAATTCGATGTTTAATAAATTCCAAAGTACAGCAGTTGGTAGAAATCCTCGTTTCCTCATCTTTGCTTTAATGAATGATGTATAAGTTTGCATAATAATTATATTAATAGTCCTTCATTGTATGCATATAGCTGTTATTCTGTAACTGTTAACATTACAATTTAGTACGGATCTACAAATTACTTTTTGATGACAAATGTAGCCATTATACTTAAATTTGTTATTCTCTTAAAAGCTCTTGTTGTTCTAGAAAAAGAGATTTTGCATTACAAGATAGCCAATACCTGTCCATTTTAACTCATTGATACTTCATTTGGTGTTGCATATTAATTTTCAATTTTTCTAGGTTTATACATTTATAGATTTTCCTTTTTGGTTTTATTTTTAGTGTTTCCAATCATTCATTATTGCACTTTTCTCCCTACCTACCCCCTCGCCCAAATTCACTCTTCACCTTGAAAAGAAAAAGAAAAACTCTTTCATTGTTATGCAATCCCTCTCCCCAAATCCGCTGCACTATGCAGTCTTCACTCTGAACTTATATAATGACAAGAATATGCATTCATATGTCCCCTTTAAACAGTTCTCTCCCTCATCTGTTTCAATGCAATATACATCATTCCTCCCCTCTTTTTCTGTCTTCCATGAACCCTGATGTCAGTCCCATTTTAAAACAATGGTCCGATGCATTATTTGTCCTTTTGTGACCAAGATTTTTCACTCAGCCTAAGGTCCTCCAGGGTCATCCATTTTGCATAATGTTACATGAGTTTCTTGTTTTTCAATACTGCATGTTATTCCATTGTGTGAATTTACCAGAGCTTCTCTATCCATTCATTTGTTGATGGGCATTGAGGTTCTTTCAAGCTCTTTACTGTTGCAGACAAAGCCACAATAAACATGGGTGTGCATGTATCCGTTTGGGTGGCAGTTATGGTCTCTTTAGGGTATATTCCCTGTAGTGGAATTGCTGGGTCAAATGGTATCTCTATTTGCAACTTTTTGAGAAAGAGAACAGTTTAAAAGCAATATATGATAGGGTTTAATGGTTATAACAGGAATCCAGAATTAAGGTTGCATAATGGACTGCATTGGGCGGGGGCCGGGGGGATGTATATCAATGAAGGAGTTTATCTTTTGCTTTTCAAAGAGAAGAGAGAATTGAGGGAGGGAGGTAGAGAAAAAAGTGAAATAATGAATGGAAATCCAAAATCTCTGTAAATGTTCATTACAATTAATAAATTTTTTAAAAAAATGTAAAATAGACTATATATAAATGATTGTATGAAATACAATTTAAACGAAAGATTAAATCAAACACAATGTATATGAAGAAAAGTTACTGTAAATGAACTATTATATGAAAACCAATAAAAATATTTTCAACCCCCCCAAAAAGATATTTACAATGAATAAAATATTGTTGCATGTAAAAAAAAAATCTTGAAATCTAGTTAACAAATTTTGCTTCTTATGGGAATCCCAAAACATTTGACTGTGCTTGTGTAAAACTTATACTTGGACCAGGAACCAGTCATCAGAACAGAGCAAGGAAACAGTGTATGGTTCAAAATTGGGAGGGGTGTGTGTCGTGGATGTGTCCTATCTCCATATCTTTTCAATCTATATGCAGAACGAATTTTCCAGAGGCTGGGCTTTATTAGAAGTGTGGCATCAGAATTGGTGGAAGATCTATCAACAATCTTGAGTTATGCAGATGACACAACCCTGCTTGCTGAAACTGAGGAAGATCTTAAACACTTGCTGCAGAAGGTAAAAAATAGCAATCTTCAATATGAATTGAAGCTAAACACAAAGAAAACAAAGATTCTCACAACTTGGCTGATTTGTAGCATCATGATAAATGGTGAAGATATTGAGATTGTAGATAGCTTCAGTTTGCTTGGCTCTACAAGCAACACTCTTTGTACCAGCAGCCAGGAAATTAAAAGACAAGTTGCATTGGGAAAGTCTGCTGTCAGAGATCTCTCCAAGGTACTGAGAAGCAACAATGTAAATCTGGAGACTAAGGTGCGCCTGATATAAGTCATGGTCTTTGCCATTTCTTACTATGCATCAGGAGCTGGAAAATGACTAGGAATTATAGAAGGAGAGTTGATGCCTTTGAGCTTTGGTGCTGGAGAAGGGTATGGAATATACCATGGACTGCTGGGAGAACAAACAAGTTCGTCCTGGAGAGGGTGAAGCCAAGTTGCTCCTTGGAGGCAAGGATTCTGAAGCTTCATTTGACATACCTTGGACATGTTGCAAGGAGGGACCAGTTCTTGGAGAGGGGCATCATGTTTGAGAGGCTGGAGGGACAGTACAGGAGAGGAAGACCGTCGATGAAATGGATTGATTCCATCACTGAGGTAATGGGGATAGACCTGTCGGAGACAATAAGATTGGCAAGGGATAGAGTAGGGTTTAGGGCTGTTATACATAGGGTTGCTATGAGTTGCAAGCAACTTGACGGCATATAACAACAATAACAACATGTAATGTAAATTTTTCAGTTAAAACTATGAGGATGTACTGTCCAGGAAGACATTCAACCATGAATTTCTCTCACCTTACCTCTTGATTAAGAAAAGGCTTGCATAGTTTATTGCATCACTGGTCACCAGATGGTGATTCGAGAGAAACAGCAATCTGAACAGCACAAAATGAAAAGTGAAAATGCTCAGACTACTTCATTTAAGTAAAAGACAGCACCAGTAACTACATAATCTCAGTAAGAGATGGTAACAATGAGCACTACTATATATAGGTAATTATTCATAAGGGGATTTTTAAAGATAAGGTGAGAGCTGGCTAAAGACCAAAGAATATATAAGACCATTCAGCAACTCTTAAATTTCACCTCATCAAGCAACCTCATTGTGCCAACTTATCTTACTATCTCATGCTGCCACCTCATCTTTAACAATGATTTTAAAGATCATTTTTGTGGGTTTTTTTCCCACCATGAAGTTCTCTCCAAAATGATATTTCTCTGAGTAGTGACATGCACTTTTATATTCTTTTTCCACTGCTGCTAAAACAAAACAAAACAAAACACAAAAGAAACAAAAACCTCACAAGAAAACAAACAAACAAAAATCCACTCAAAACTCTTATTATCATGTGTGCGCATGTGCGTGTGTGTGCACGCACAGGTCTAGTACTTTTCAGATCTGGTCCTGCTAAATTGAGTGACTATACAAATAACTCCTTAAATCTAAAAATTCGTGTAGTCCAGTAGGATATAAAGAGTCAATATACCCTGTTGTTTGGATCATTCCTGGGTTGGACAATTTGCCTTATTCACTGCAACTGCAAGACTCAGCATCAATGCAATGAATCACTACTTCCAAGAGGTACCCAAAACTAAGCCTGTTCAGCAATAACATGAAAGGATAGACCATTAGAAAACACAGTGTCCAATCTGTCCCAAAGCAAACTGCGCTGTTAGCCATCTTTAAGACTAGCCACAGGACCAAATTTATATGCTAGCAATAATGGTAGTGCTTTGAAAGTGCAGCTAATGATGGTCAGGAAACTCTATTGCCCCGCTAATTGTAATCACCATATCCATCCTACCGGCTGAACCATAACCTAAGTTACCATAACATGAAAGTTAATGTAAACAAGATCTTGCTCAAAGCAAAAATAATTTTCTCAGATCTATATTTTTCTTTTAAGGCCTTTTCCCCAGCAAAAATGTAAAGTTTAAAGTTTAAATAGAAAACATAATTTCAAAACACAAACTTTTGCCTTTTGGCTTTTTACAGAATTAAAAATAGCTCTATTGTGCAGACTCTTATTTATATGCCTAAGTAACCAAGAAAATAAAGCAGTGAATATTCTATTACCAGATTATTTACATGTATTAATAATCCATCTAAAAGGAATAAGATGAACCAGAAATTCCAAGAAACAAGAATGTTTGTAAAACTCTTAAGTATTGTATAGTTATTTAGTAAAACCTGTGTGTTTACTGAAGCCAAAGAGTAAACTTGCTCTATCTATAAGTGGTGAGGAAAATGTGAATCTTTGTCAGAGCTGACTAAGCAGCTGTAGAAGGCATGAGGGTTTGTGTAAACTAATTAAATAGTTGGAGAAGGCATAAGAAAGTGTGTGTAAATCTGTGTCTAAGTAGAAAGATAATAAAAGTAATAGTCTTTTAGAAGGAAAAGAAAGTAGTTTAGTCTTAAAGTAGGTGTATTTTTCCCCACAGCAAGAGTAAGTAATTAAAATGTAAATGTAAGTGAATAAAGTAGAAAAGTAAGTAGATAAAGCCTAACAGTAAGTGAATAAACAATAAGAAAATTTTAAGTAGTAAGAGATTGTTCTGCATAAATGATAAAATTTTAAAAATGTAAACAAATCAAGTTACACTTAAAAGTTTTATCTAGGTTCAAGTATTTTTAAAAAATGACATGTCCCTATTGTAACTGCCAAGAGCTTGTTTTACTAACATTCTTTCTAATTGTATGTTTTTCAGACTACACTACTTACAGTAGAAAATAATGCCAATTCAAAGAGATACAGATTGTCTAGACATGGAATCCTGCTTGTGCTCCAAAATCTTTTGTGGACCCTTGAATCAGCTTCCACACAAAAGAGTCTAACTGGTTTTCCCAAAAAATTACCCTTTCCAAAAGGAAGTAAATAGAGCAGTCATTATCATACCCAGGTTCTAATGGTAGTAAGATCTTCTATTTTTTTAAAAAAATAAATAAATAAATTCCAGGTCCCAAAACAAGAAGAAAACTTCCACCATCTGCCTCACTAGCAAAATTTAAATTATCAGAGTAAATTCTTGTACTTGTTGAAAAAAAAAAACAAACCTCTTCTTAGACAATTAAGCTTATACTCTAGTGCAAAAAAAAAGGATGTCCAAAACTACTAGCAAATAATAACCCCAAAGTTAGAAGGCATCTGTTTCACCTACCATCTGTCCCTTAATCTTTGTCAAATATAAACACTATAAACACTACTTGTTCTGAAACCTATTGTATAAAAAAATAGTACATTTTACACTTTGAAAAATCTTTTAAAAAGAAAAAGAAAAGGTATGTAGGTATTAAATGGACCAGAGCAAGAAGAGCATCCTTGGTTAAAAAAAGGTAATATAAATAATGTAATCAGGGAGCGGGGCGGAGGGGGAGAGGAAATGTCAGAAGAGTGTGTGTCTTAGACAAAAATCTCAATTCTCTCACTGCAGGAGCCTTTGGCAAAGATATGGTTATGGAGACAGGGAGGTAAGTAAATTAAAAAACATAACAACGACAACAACAAAAACCCAAAACCAACCAATAAACAACATCAACAACAGTAACAACAACAAAAAATTAAAAATGTTTTTATTTCTTATGTAATAAGTATAGCACTGGTCTATGCGTTGCTGTACAGCGGTAACTCATGCTTGCTGTGATGCTAAACACTGTGACACTAATGTGCCAAATGTGATAACGGTTATCCATGGTGGACAGTGTCTGGTGGAGCTTCCTGATTAAAACAAGCTTGGAAGCAGGAGTGGCATCCACCTGTGAAATGGCTTGTCTCCGAAAACTTTATGAACAGTGCTCAGGTCTTTCATTCATAAGGTTGCTATGAGTCGTTTATGACTCAACAGCATTTAACCACAACAAAATGTAATGAAAACTTCTCAAGATATGAGAGAAAATACATTCTCCTAGTTTTATTGAGAAGTTTTCTTTTTATCTTCTTTTTATTGAGAAATTTTTTTGACATGTACAGACAGGATGGGAGCACATTCAGTTGTGAATTCTCTCCCCTTATCTCTTAATTAATCACATGGGTGGAGATTGCCATCCTTCTCCCACAGAGCAGCTACAGGCCTTGAACTGCATGCCTTCAGCATTGCAGTACAGTTTCTTACCACTAAGCCACCAGAGTTCCTTTCCCTTATCTCTTGACTAAAGAAAGTCTTGAGTAGTTTATTCCATTTCTGAACACTTTTCTAGCTGGTCAGAGAAGTGCAACAGTTCCACATCAGTAAATTAAGGTCCTTTATTTAGTAAAATCTTCCACATCATTAAGATTGACTGATTCTATTTGAAGAGATAGCTCATTCCCAGTTGTATTTAGTTGTCTTTCCAACCTGAGTAACTCATCTTCTCAAACTACCTGTGACAATATTCTGCTATTATTTATAGTATTTTTTAAAGGCCCAATAATTCAGAAGTCCTGACTTTAATCTTTATTAGTCTGGAAGCTCTGAAGAAATCTATACAACTTAGAGAACTATCCTATCAGTTTGTGGTATTGTAATGGATTACATGTTTCTGTGATGTGTTAAATCCCTATATTAGAATAAATGTTTTACTATTGTGCTGCTTCTGAACTCAAAGGGTGAGATTCTGCAACTGTTTGGTCAGATAAAATAATACTAACATCTTCAAAAGGTGATTCTTTTAATAGTATAAATGGTGGTTTCATTATTTGCTTGTATGGTAGATAAATAACTTACTTGTATATACAAGTGATTGCAGAAGTTTGTGAAGGATAGATAGTAAAAAAAGGAAGAAAAAAAGAAATGATGTATTCAAATTATTGTGTTTGATAAAGAATATTGGATATATAGTTAACTGATGAATGAGCAAAACAAGAAATATAAGATTTTAGGAAAAAAGAATTTTTCTCTATCTCTTTGAACAAATCATCAGTATGAGCAATTTCTAGAAAAGGACATCATGGTTGGTAAGAAAGAGGGCCATTAAAAACAAAGCAATACATTATAAGATATATAACAATAGTAGCCATAACTATGAACTCAAACATATGGAAGACCATTCTAATTTTTCCCTCAGGTATGAGATCAATTTGGCCTCAAGAAAAGTTTACAGCAACTTACAAAAATAAGATAAATCATTAGGAATGTTATATTTAGCTTCAAATTATGATCAATTAATTTTTATAATATTTCAATTTTTCTCCAAATACTGGACATCATAGTTTATATCTTTATCATAAATAATTTTTTCCATTATCAAAATGAGTAATTTCATTATTTCTCTTTTCATTTGTAGAGTATTGAACATACCATGGACTGCCAACAAAGAGGATTAACAGGTCTCTTCTGAAGAGAGTGAATCCAAGCTGCTCCGTGAGAGAAAGAATTTGGGGACTCAGTTTCACGTATTTTTGGCTTGTAGACAGGAGAAACCGGTCTTTCAAGAAGGCTATCATTGTTGGAAGGATTGAGGGGCAGCATAGGAGAGGAAGAACCCAGATTAAATGGCTTATCACAATAACTGTAGTAATGAAGGTAGGTGTATCAGAGACAGTGAGATTGGCTACGGATAAAGCAGGGTTCAGAGCTATTGTACATAGGGTTGGTTTGAGTCGTAGTCGACTACAGGCATAAAGCAACAGCAGTTTTGTTTAAATGGAGATATATAAATTCCAACATATAATTAACTCACGCGAAGTGATGTTTTAAAGTGGGTATCAAAGAAAAAAAACTTTGAAAGCAGCACCTACAATTTATCAGATTTGAACATTGAAATACTTAATGTCCTTGGATTAACTTTTTTATCTGTCATATGAAATTCTATGACTGTAAAATGCTAAGCAATATTTTAATGAGAATCAGTTAATAAATCATACTCCATATGTAGATATTAAAAGAATGTACTTTCTGTGAGAATCAGAAAACTCTTCCTCTCCCACTCATATTTTTTTTTTACATTGAGAGAGTGAAGTGATGACTCAGTGTTGATTATTTGATTGCCAAGACTAGATTTCAAACTTCTAGTCACCATCTAGTCTATTCCAATTCAGAATAGAAATGTATCCCCCAGAATCTGAAGTTGTTACTGGTTTAGAAGTTCATTTCCAGAATATTTTCTCTACAAGAATGAAAACCTATAAAAGCGGTGACTAAATGTATTTAAACAAGAACTTAGATATATTAGCTATATGTACTACTTAAAGGACTGAAAGGAGACTACAAGTCTGGATAATGCAGATGTAAACTTATCCTTTAAATACCCTTACTTCTACTAAATATTACAAATGTGATAGATAAATATTACCTCTCTAGCAGGGAGCTCTGGTGGCCTAGTGTTAAGTAATTGTGTTGCAATCCTAAAGGCATGAGGTTCGAGGCCACCAGCTTCTCTGTGGGAGAAGAATGGGCAATCTCCTCACATGCGATTAACTGCTTCTGAAAACCCACTGAAGGGTCAGCTATGGGTCAGTTCTGAATCAACAATACAGAACAGCAATCAGACATACAAATATCATGGTGCAGAGCAGCCTTTTTGACTAAGACTGAGGAACCTAGTGGTGTGGCAGGACAAAGTTCTTGGTGCAGGTATTTCAAAATGGAAGGTGGCTCAGTTTGATCTTTAATGTTGGTGTTCATCAATGCTGGTGGTTTCAGAATGTAGACAAAGTCTGTCTCATTGCCCAAATCAGAAAGGCTGGGACTCTAATAGTATGTCTCGTGACTGTAGGATGTCTGAGATGTCTGCTTGATGTGAGGTGAACATTTATATGCTAAATAAATCATAAGCTTGACATTATGAAGAGAAATGTAGCATAGAATAGGAATATGACTCATCAACAACCTGCATTATGTAGTATCTTGCTTGGTGAAATTGAGGAAAACTTAATAAAGAGGACAAAAATCCTACCACTGGACTGATAAGTAACTTTGTGACAGATGGAGAAAAGATTGAAATTGTCAGTGATTTCATCTTATGTAGTTCCACAACCAACATCTTTGTTATCCGCATTTAGAAGATCAGGAGATGTACTGCACTGGGAAAGTCTCCTGTCAGGTACCTCTCCAAATTACTGAGGAATAATGCTGTTAGTTTGACTAATAAGGTTTGCCTGATTCAGAATAGTGTCTTTTCAATCACTTGTTATAGTTTGAGAGTCGAACAATTAAAAAAAAAAAAAACCCAAGAAAAAATAGTTTATTTGAATTGTGGTTTTAGAGAAAAACAGTGAATGTCTGTGGACTACAAAGAACAAATGTATATGTGTTTAGGAAAGTGAAGCCAGAGTATAGAGGTAAGGATGGTGAAACTTCATCTCATATATTTGGACATGTTCCTAGGAGAGATTATTACCTGGAAAACAAAAGCAAAAGAGAAGAAGATTGTCAATGAGACAAATTAACACAGTGACTACAGCGCTCAGCTCAATTGTGTTAGAGATGATGTGACTGTATAAGACAGAAAGGGGCTCAGAATTTTCTTAAGGTCACTAGGCATTGTATTCAACTCAGTGGCAACCAACAAAACACTATATATCATACTTATCATATATTGGGTTGTGTTCTCCTAAAATATGTGTAAATTCAAATGACTAAACTGGAGGATATATTATAATGTGATACAATATAATCTCTGCCTTCAAGTAATCTAAATTATGTAAAGTGAGTCGCAATAGAGTATGTTGTAAATGTAAAAACTTCCCAGTTATAGAAAGAACAGGTTAAACACAGTGAAAAATACATACTGGGAAATAAAAATACCATCTGAGGATCTCCAAGAACCAAGGAAGATCTAGGGCAAAAACCAAGAAAGAATAAGGCATGGCAGAAACTTTGATTTGGAATTTTGTCCTCCAGAACCATGAGAAAATAAATTTCGCTAAGTCCAATCATTTGTGATATTTGTTTTTTACAACAGTACTAGAGTACTAGGTAATTAAAACAATGTTTAATTTGGCAATACTATCTCAGAAAATAGTCTCATAATGAAAGTTTATAGAATACTCCTGGGCCTCCACAAGAAAAAGTCTGATAACTCAATTGCAAAATGGGCAAAATACATGGAAAGAATTTTCACAGAGGGAGATATTAAAATGGGCAACAGAAATACAAAGAAATGCCCCAAATCACTGGCAGTAAGAGAAAAGCAAATCAAAGCCACAATGAGATACCATCTCACTCCAGTAGAAGTGGCAAAGTTTAAAAGGGCAGCAAGTAATAAATGTTGGAGAGGATGTGATGGGATAGGAACTCTTACATTGTTGGTGGGATTGTGCGATGGTACAACCACTCTGGAAGGTGCTTCCTCAAAAAGTTGAACATACAAATTCCATATGACCCAACTATTTCATTGCTTGGAATATGTTGTTGTTGTTGTTGTTATGTGCCATCGAGTCTT
>NW_006400045.1:1596335-1619409 GCF_000299155.1 Elephantulus edwardii | reverse complement strand
GCCCCAGGAATAGATGGTATACCAATTGAAGTATTTCAGATAACAGATGTTGCCAAGTTGTGCTTGGAATATACCCCAGGAAAATGAGAACTGAGGCTCAAATAGAAACTTATACACCAATGTTCATAGCAGTGTTATTAACCATCACAAGAACAAGGAAACAACCTAGATGTCCAACCACAAATGAATGGATTGAGAAGTTGTGGTACACTTAAACAATGGAATACTACACAGCACACAGGAGCAATCATTTTGTAAATTACTACCTAACTTGGGAGGGATTGGAGAGCATTATGTCGAGTGAAATAACTCAGTCCCACAAGAACAAAAAGTGTATAAAACCATTATTATAGAATGATTATAAGGATCCAAGAAGAGGGCAAGAGTGGAAATAGAGGGGTGATGATGGGAGGATAGAGTGTTAATCATAGGATTGCACAATTTGATGAGTGGATGGGGTGAAGGAAATAGAGGGGGGGAAAAACCCATAGTTTTTATCCTAGTGCCTGAGGAACAGAAAATGGGACATGGAGGTACTATGTCATAAGTGTCTCTTTGAAAAGCCCAGAGGGAGTGAAAATAGAACAAACAGCTTCTCACTGGCCCAGAGCAAAAAGCAGATAAATAGCCTATAACCCAATACCATGCTTCCTTTTTAACCACATTAGTAACAAGAGAGTCAATATTTGTTTTCACTCACAGATTTTACTCATAATTATGGTATCTACAGAATGAAGGTTGCAGAGTGGATTATATTTGGGGGTTGGGAGATGTGTGTGGGGGATTGCATACCAATGAGGGAGTTTTTCTTTTGCATTTGAAGGAGAGGAGCAAAAGGGGTGGGGGGCGGGGAGAGGGGTGCAACAATGAATGAATGGAATTCCAAAATCTCTGTTCATTGAAGTGAAAAAGAAAGACATTTTTTTTAAGTATAGATTATTAGGGAAATAAATTGGAGTGTGGGGGAGGCAAAGAATACCACCCAATGCAAATCTAGGTTTTAGCCCAGCAGTCTCAGGGCACAATTCCTCGATTAGTCCAGGCTCCAGTTTTAGTTCAGCAGTCAGCTTTTCCTTCCATTATTCAGCAAGAACAGCAAAACCTTTAACTGTGTTCCTTATCTCAGGAATACTCTGAGTAAACCTTGCCACAGTTTCTCTACAACAATGCCACAGTCTTTCAAACACCATCCCCAGGGTCTCACTAGTAGGGACTTGCTTTCTTCAGGATCTCACTCTCATCATACTCTTTTTGTCATCAGTCTTGCTCCAGTCTCCCTCAAGTATTGTCATCTATTGTTGGAAGTGCTTTGTCTTTTCTCTTAGTCCCACCACAGTTAATGATTTACAAGATCATGTGTCTGCAGTTAAGGTAGTTGGAGACCAGAAGGGGTTAAGGTAATGGCTAAAAAAAGCCAAATTTAGGGTAATGCCACACCTAGTATTTTTAACATGTGCCTTACTAAAGTTTAAAGTTAGATGTGGTGTGTATATCACAAAGTAAGAGAAGTGTTCTGAAGTAAAAAGCAGACTAAAAAAATTTTTAAAGGTCATTAGAGAAGACAAAGCAAAGTATTGAAATGTACAAGTAGCTGGAATTAGTAAACAAAATATCCTTGGCATTTCTCAAGCTGAAGGACTGGCGCGTATATTAAAACCACATGTTCTAACACTGATGCTTTGAACAAAATTTTTAATGATGCAGGAAGCATCAGAAAAGATGGAAAGAAATGGTCACTGATGAATTTGAATGTCAGGGCCATGCAGAAAGTATCTAGTCTGGACTTTTTAGAGTCTCTGTATGACTCCCGAGTGCAGGGCGTAGCAGAGTGGAGTGCAGAACTAGCAGGTGTAATAGGAACTGAGCATATCCTATTGCAGAGACCTAAGTAACATACTGAGAAGACTTCTAAAGAAAGTCCTTTTGGCACTTAATAAACAAACTACCATTTGGTGAACTGCATATCTATGTATTAGATCATGTGACAGATAACTGTGAGCAACTTCCAGCCCTCCAACATCCACCATCCCTAGCCGCACTATAACAGTGAAGTATTGAATGCAGTGAGACCTTATCCGAAAATAAATGTGTACTGTTTTAATCACTGTCTGTGACAATAAGTTGCACAGAAATAGAAAACCACCATAGTCTACATACTGTTCTCCAAAACCAAGGGACCCTTAAAAAGAGAAAGAAGAGACTTTTTTTGAGATTCCGTTTTTTTCCACAACTAAATCCTTCCCTTTTACTTTCCCCTTCTCTTCACATCTTTCCTAAACCAATGAACTTTCAGATTAAAAAAATATACTTATTGAACACAAAAAAGATGGAATGAATACACAGAACCATTTGCTGTTGTTATTGTTATGTGCCGTCGAGTCGTTTGCGACTCATAGCAACCCTATGTACAACGGCCCTAAACCCTTCTCTATCCTGTGCCAATCGCACTGTCTCTGACACACCCATCCCGTTTACCCCAGTCGCTGAATCAATCCACCTCATAGAGGGTCTTCCCCTCCTGCACTGTCCCTCTACTCTACCCAGCATGATGTCCCTCTCTAAAGACCTGTCTCTCCTTACAACATGTCCAAAGTATGTCAGACAAAGCCCCAGAATTCTTGCCTCCAAGGAGTTGCTTGGTTTAACCCTCTCCAGGATGAATCTGTTTTCTTGGCAGTCCATGGTACCCTCAATACTCTTCTCCAGCACCACAGCTCAAAGGCATCAATTCTCCTTCTATCCTCCTTGGTCATTGTCCAACTCTCTGATGCAAAACAAGTGATTGCAAAGACCATGGCCTGTATCAGACGCACCTTAGTCTCCAGAGTTACAGTGTTGAACCACCACCAAAAATAATTGGTTGACTCTGAATCTGTAGGAAAAAGCTTATTTTCAAGAACCAATAGTATTAAAGGAATAAATAAACCTTACTGAAAACATTGACAAAAAATCAGTTCCAAGGAATTGATTGAAAAGAAAGATTCTTAACAGACCAATGGAAGCATCATGATAGATGGAGAAGAGATGAGATTGTTGATAACTTCATCTTGTTTGGATCCACAATAAACACTCTTGCCATCAGAAGTCAGGAAAACAAAAGATGAGTTGCATGGTAAATCTGTTGTTAGGAGTGTCTCTATAGATGTCAGTCCAGAGACTAAGGTTTACTTAATCCATGCCATGGTCTTCTCAATAACTTGCTATGAATCTGAGCTGGAGAATTACTAAGAATGATGAAATAAGAAATAAAACCTTTGTGTTATGGTGCTGGGGAAGAGTATTGAATGTATTATTAACTGCCAAGAGAACAAACAGGTCTCTTCCAGAGAAGTTGAAACCAGGCTTCTGTTTGGGAGCAAGGATTGTAAAGTTCCACCTCACATACTTTGAACATGTTGCCAGGAGGAACCCAGCCCTTAGAGAAGGACATTGTATTTTGAGAAGTGGAGGGTGAATGCAGGAGAGGAAGACCCTGGATGAGATGGATTGCCACAGTGATTATGTCAATGAGGGCAAGTGTGTCAGAGACAGTGAGACAGGCTCAAGATACGACTGGGTTCAGAGCTATTGTTAATAATGTTGCTACAACTCTTAGTCAACTTGATGGCATACAACAATAACAGCAATACTTTAATATCACATACAAGTAATATCTTGCTGAAGATTATTAAAAAGTAGTGAAACATAATATTAACATGTAAATTCCAGAAATTTAAGCTGAATTCAGAAAAAGCTGCAATGAGCATCATTGTTAGTATCACATGGATCTTGGCTGAAAGCAGTGAATACCAAAAAGATGTTTATCTGTGTTTTACTGACTAAGAAGAGCTTTTGACTATGTAAATCATAACAAATTATGGGCATCATTGATATGATTGGAAATATTAGCACACTTAATTACACCCATTCAAAATATATACATATATACTACATATTGATTGTCTGAAAAGGAAAGAACCCTGAACGATTTAGAATCAAGAAATAGCTATGTTGTGCTGGTGTTCTTTCTCTATGCTTATTCAGTATTCATGTTGTAAATATCATTCAAGAAACTGGACTACATAAAGAAGAATGTGCTTTTAAGACTGGAGGAAGAATCATCAAAATTCTGCTTTATGTAGATGACACAGCTTTGCTTGGAGAAAGTTACAAGGACTTGGAGCACTTATAGCAGAATTTCAAAGACTTCCACTTTCAATATGAGATGTATGTTAATATCAAGAAAGTAAAAATCCTCGCATTGTGGTAGATGGAGAAAAATAGAAGTTGCAAAGGATTTCATTTCATTTGAATCAACCTTCAGAATCCATGTTATCAGCAGTCAAAAATTCAGAAGATATGTTTTATTGGGAAATGTACTGCCAAGGACCTCACTAAACTTATAAAAACAAATATATTAGTTGAAGACTAAGGTCCTTGATTCAGGTAATGATATTTTCAATTGTCTTTTATGCATTTGAAAGTTGGACAATGATTAAAGAAATCAAAGAATTGATGTCTTTAAGGTGTGGTTTTGGAGAAAAGTTTTGAATAGAGGGTGAAACCAAGTTTCTCTTTGGAGGCTAGGATTTTGAAGCTCTATCTCATATACTTTGGGCATGTGGCCAGGAGAGACTGGTCCCTGGAGAAGTACATCATGCTCGGAAGGGTGGAGGGGCAGCTCAGGAGAGGAAGACCCTGGTTGAGATGTATTAATACAGTTACTGGGATAAGGGGGTTGGTGTGTCAGGATTAGTGAGACTGCCTTAGGAGAGAGCAAGGTTCGGAGCTGCTGTGCATAGAGTCACTACAAGTTGCAGGCGACTTGCTGGCACATAACAACAACTACAACAAAATATCAGCCCAAAAAAAGTGGGAAAAAATCTCTCTTTAAGGACATTCAATCAGAATGTTCCTTAGATAAAAGTAACTTGTGCATCTTTTCAGGTGTGATTAACCATCAGGATAAGAAGTCATTCTGGGAAAGATGAAGGGTCATTTAAAGATGAAAAAAGAAACCAAAATAA
This sequence comes from Elephantulus edwardii, assembly GCF_000299155.1. Lineage (NCBI taxonomy): Eukaryota > Metazoa > Chordata > Mammalia > Macroscelidea > Macroscelididae > Elephantulus > Elephantulus edwardii. Next base: position 1,614,403 of record NW_006400045.1, on the reverse strand, counting down.
GATGAAATAACATAGTGATGACCACAACGGACTTAATATGGCAGAGATCATGAGAATGATGCAGGGTGAGACAAAATTTAGATCTGTTATTCACTGGGTCTCTATGAGTTGTAGTTAATTTGTACACTGTCCAAAATTTTGAAATTTGGGCTTTCTAGCCTTTGCGTTAGCCCCTATTAAGTGGCACCATCTCCAACTACTTTAACTTTGGATACATAGTCTTGTAAATCTTCAACAGCTGTGGGGGGACTGTGAAGACACTGTGAGAGACATTGCTGGAGAAAGGGTGAAGAGACTGTAATACTGTTGTGATGTGACTGTGGCAAAGTGTAACCAAAGAAATCATTGAGATGAGTGTGACCACTCTGGATAAGTCCCTAAGAGCAGATTCCTTATGCAATTCATCTTTTGCTGGAGAGCAAGGATGTCGATCTCTACTTAGATGCATCTGAGTCAGGCCATGGTTTTGCAATTATTTGCTATGCATGAGAGAGGTTTTGCTTGCTGGATGATTGAAAGAAAAACTGACTTGTAACTGCTCTGAAATACAATTGGATGGATTACTGAGGAAACCAAAGGTGCATTTGAGCTGCTGAACTGAACCTGGGCTTTCAATAATTGAGGAATTGTGCCTTGTTAATCTGGCTTGGGACTGCTTAACTAAATTAAACTTCCATTGTCTGAAAATCTTTGCCTTCCCAACTTCCTAACTTTTTCTCTAATAAGCCCCACAATCATGAGTATAGACTGTAAATCAATTTGCAATGAATATTGGACCCCATGACTAGTAGAAATAGATGTAGGAACATTTTGGGTGGCATCTCTGACTACATAGCTCTTTGCATTGAACTATGGACTGTTAAAAGAACAAACAGGTTTGTGCTGGAGAGGGTGAAATCAGGCTTCTCCTTGGAAGCAAGAATTTTCAAGCTCCTGACATACTTTCAGCATGTTGCAAGGAGGATCTAGTCCTTTTAGAGGTGCATCAAGCTTAGATGGGTGAAGGACAGCACAAGGGAGGAAGTGACTGGAGTAATGGGCATAGAGGTGTCAGAGGCAATGAAGTTGGCTCAGGATAGAGCAGGGTTCAGAACTGTTTTACATAGGATTGCTCTGAGTTGGATTTTCCTTGATGGCACATAACAATAACATGGATAATATTGATGGTGAAAAGTCCCTTTTGTGAAGTGCTGAAAGCCAGACTCAGTCTTCTGTCACTCCTTTTACAGGAATATACACAGTAATGATGACACAGGATGGACTTGGACATGTTTCTTCAGCACTGTCCACTTACCATGATGAATGAAATAGGAAAGATTTGCTGGTTTATGGAGGAGGGAGACTTGAAGATTACTGGTTTATTGATTCAACTCATGTGGGGATAATGTTGAATAAATGTAACAGCTAGTCAGAAACATGAAGAAGTGTGGACTTCTGAGTCTGTGGCTGATGCTCACTTGATCTAACGATGGGTGACTGGAATGTGTTGACCTTGTGGTTTGCTCTGGATTGCATTTTTGTTTATAGATGCAGATGTTCAAAGTTTCAACTATAATAGGTTCTTCAGAGAAAGGGAAGCTTGTTTCCTCAGAGTGCTCATTTGATAGGAAAGTTGTTGTTGTTATGTGCCATGGAGTCGACTACAACTCATACTGACCCTATGTACAATAGCTCTGAACCTTGCTTTATCCTCAGCCAATCTCACTGTCTCTGACACATCTATTATCCTTACTCCAGTTATTGTGCCAAACCACCTAACTCGGGATCTTCATCTCCTGCACTGTCCCTTGATCCTTCCAAGCATGATATACTACTCCAAAGACTGGGCCCTCCTGTATACCTGCCCCAAGGACGTGAAATAGAGCCTCAAAATCCTTGCCTTCAAGGAACAGTTTGCTTTCACCCTCTCTAGGACAAATCTGTTTGTTCTCTTGGAAGTCCATGGTATGTGCAATACTGTTCTCCAGCACCACAACTCAAAGGCATCAATTCTTCTTGTGTCATCTTCAGTCATTGTCCATCTCTCTCATGCATAGCAAATAATTGCAAAGACCATGGCCTGAATCAGATGCATCTTAGTAGAGATTGACATCCTTGCTCTCTAGCACTTTGGATAAGTCTCTAAGAGCAGATTTTCCTTATGCAATTCATCTTTTTATTTTCTGGGTGGTGGTACCAAGAGTGTTGATTGTGGAACTAAGCAAGATGAAATTGTTAATTTCAATCTCTTCTCCATCTATTATGATGCTACCAATTGATTCAATGGTGAGAATCTTTATTTTCTTGATGTTGAGCTTCTGCCCATACGGCCAATTACAGTCCTTGACCCTCTCCAGTATATGCTTCTAACCCGCCTCAGTTTCAGCAAGTAAGTCATCTTACTTGTCATTGGCATAACACAGAAGCGTTGATAAGTCTTCCTCCAACCCTAATGTCACATTTCTTCTCAGAAAGTCCAGCCTCTTGAATGATATGTTATGCATACAGATTGAAAAGGTATGGAGAGAAGATATATCTCAGGCACACCCATTTTTCTGATTTTGAACCATGAAGTGTTTCCTTGCTCTGATTTGATGACTGCCCCCTGGGCCAAGTTAGGATTACATGAGCGGAATTAGTCATTATAAGATTCCCATTCTTCTCAAGGTTAACTACAGTTTACTCTCTCCTTTAGGTCAAGATCCATCTGACATTAGAAATGGTGCCTTTCTTTCAAAACATGTTATATTTCTGATAATCCTCTGTCGATATACTGTGGCAGTTGCTTTTGGATAATCTTCAGCAGGCTTTTGCTTGCATAAGATAGTAGTGATATCATTTTATAATTTCCATACTCTGTTGGATTATCTTTTTCTTTTTTTGCAATGAGAATAAATATGGATCTCTTCCAGTCAGTTGTCAGGTGGTTGTCCTCCTGATTTCTTGGTACAGTCTGGTGAGCACTCCCAAAGATGCACCTCTTTGTTGAAATATGCCTGCCAATTGGTAGTCCATCAATTCCTGGGGACTTGTTTTTGCCAATTCCTCCAGAGCATGTTGATCTTTGTCCTTCATCATTATTGCCTCTTGAACATAAGTTGTTTCGTGAAATACTTCTGTGTCATCAATTCTTTTTGGTACAGTGACTCTATACTCCTTCAATCTTCTTTTGATTCTTCCTGAATCTAGGCAAATAAAAAAATTAACTATTGACTCAATGCAGTAAACAACAACAATAACATTTAAAATCAGGGAATTAAAATATGACAAGCTAAGTAGCTGGTTTACATACTTCCAGAAACATAGATGATGATAATAGAATGTTGATCCTTCAGAAAATGGCTAGAAAATCCAGAGTGTGATCTGCAGTGTTAGAAACGTAGAAAAATGGCTTTTCTAGGGATAGTGTTAGCCCCTCATGGGGCTTACAGTCTCTAGTTACCTTAACTAAGGACAGCTGGTCTTGCAAATCATCAACAGCTAAGGGACTAATACAAGGGAGCAAGGCTTCCACACTATGGGGACACTGTGAAGACCTTAAAAGAAATGCTGGTGGAAAGAGTATGAAGAGACTGTGGCACTGATGAAGTAACTGTGGCAAGGTGAAACCAGAGAAATCTTAATGATAGAGCAACAGTTAAGGTTTTCCTTGCTGGATGAATGAAGGAAAAGCTGACTTTAATGGCTCTGTGATAAAGTTTACTGGATGATACAGGAAACTAGAGACTTTTAGCAGTTGAATTGAATTTAGACTTCCACTAATTGAGCTACTGTGCCTTGTTAGTCTGGTTTGAGCCTGCTGAACTAAAGATGAACTTGCATTGTATGATATCCCTTGCCTTCCCTGCTCCCGAACCTATTTCCCTAATATGCCCCACAACTTTGAGTAAAGATTGTGAGTCATTTGCAACAAACATTGGACCCAGTAATTGCTAGAACTAGTTGCAGAAGTATAAGAGCATAATAGGTGGCATATCTGACTATTTTTTTTGGTATGGTACTGTCGATATTACTGATGGTGAAACTTCCCCTTTATTACTTCTGCCTTTAAGTTCAAGTCAGACTCAAACTTCCTCATGTTTCAACTGTTTCTTTTACAACCTAAAAGCCGCAACATCACAACAAAATGTATATCAGAATATTTGGCATAATAATGTGCCCAAGTAAGAAATCTTTCCTCATAGGTCCTCAGAGTATCTCCCAGGTACTATAGAATAAAAAAAATAAACATTCCATTGAAACATTCAGATGTCTAGCTTGAACATGAAAGCTTTGAGATAATTGACTTAAGGCTGTACTTTATACCCAGATGTTTGAATTGGAATAACAACTGTCATAATTACTTACAATCACACTCCCAAGATATACATAGAAGTAGATACTTCTACATCTTTAATGCTTTCAATGTTATTAGTGTTATCAATCACTTTTTCAATTACTTCCGTAGGATTTAAATTCATTAAGTTCTTCAATTAAGTCCATTATAATGCACAGTATTTCAAGCAAGTATTTTTGTGATTCCAAGGGATATTTAAAGAACACTTATCATACCATAAACAACTCTTCTTCAGAGATATATTTCTCCCTACTGGCACTACTGAACTAAGAACATTCCAGTAAACTTTATACTAGCAGGAACTAAGATGTCTGATCCCTTTCCTAAATATATTTTATTTACTCTATTTTCTTCTCAAAGCCATTTTTTATTTAACCATTACCTGTCTCTACACGAAAAAAATAATTCTCAATCTGATTGATGTTGCTGGCTAGAAACCATCTGAATCATATATGGTCCATAAACGGATCATAAAACTTTGTTAACCCAAACAAATAGTTGTTTTAATATTGAAATTGACTTATAAGATCTGTGAGATGCTACCATAAGTTTAACTTCCTTCTTCAAAAAGAGGACCAGAAAATCCTGAGGTACCAAAAATAAGTACTGAAAAATTAATAACTTTGAGATAGTGAAACAATATTGACTATAATAGCATGGCTTGCCAAAAGGTTGAGCAAAGTTATCTTAAAGAAGTGCAGTTTGAATACACCTTGGAAATGAGGCTGATGAGATTTCATCTCATTTACTTTGAACATAGCATTAAAAGACAGTAGTTCTTGGAGAAGAGTATGTATTTGACAAAGTAAAAAGTCCATGAAAAAGAGATGGATTGACAAAGTGGATGAAACAATGAACACATAGCTAGTTAAGAAGATGGTGCAGAACAGGGAAGTATTTCAGTCTTATTGTACATAACACACCTATAATCCAGAACTGACTTGATATCACCTAATAACATAAACATAAAACAAAAAACTATCTTCTGCTGGGCCCTCTATAGGGGAAAATTCAGAAGCCAGTGAAATTACATATAAACACACATATGTTGTTCTTGCTAGATGCTTTTGTTGTTAAGTGTTGTCAAATCGTAAATGACTCATAAAGACCCTATGAATGAAAGACCTGAAGACTTCCGTCATTTTTCTAAGTCCATAGATTTTCCGGAGATAAGTTATTTCAGAAGTGGACGCCACTCCTGCTTCCATGCCTGTTTTCATCTGGGAGCTCTGCCAAACTCTGTCCACTATGGATAACCATTATCACATTTGACACATTGGGTATCTTGTTAAGTATCATTTTTTTTTTCTCCTCACCATTTTTTGCCAATGCATTCAGAGCAGATCGAACTTTTCCCTCATTGCCATTGGTTTTGGATCATATGCTACATCCTGACAGGCTTTTCTTTCAGTCAGTTCTTCATATGTGAAAAAGGAATTGACTTAAAAAATGGCTTATGCAAATATGTTGTAGTTGCTGTTGTGTGTCATCAAGTCTGAACCCAGAGATTGCTGACAAGAACCAGTAATCACACAGGAGAAGATTGACGCTCATCCTTCTCCCTTGCAGCAGTTCGTGAATTAGAACTATGTGTCTTTGATATTGCAGTGCAGTTTCTTACCAGTAGGCCCTCAGAGTTCCTCAAGAAGGAAACTTTCCCTGACTGGGAAACTAACCAGGGCCACTGAGGTGAGACCTTCAAATAGATTGCTTGGAAAATTCCAAATCTGTTTATTTCAGTGGCAACCTGAAGCTGACTCATAAGGGTGACAAAAACTAGTAAGTCTAAATTTTAAAGAATAAATAGCAAGCTGGATATTTTTCTAGGTTTGTCTCACAGCTGGAAATCAGATAGCAAAGAGAATAGGATCAAAAGAAGAATGAGTACCACATTATCCAATTATATTTTGGAAGAAGGCCAAACAAGGCAACAGTGTTCATACTTGCATATTTTATTGTTGATTAATTTTATAAAATATAATGAATGATTGGAGTGAATGTGTAAAACAAAATATGAATGAAGATAGTGTGAAACACATTGCATAAGAACTTTGTAAGTACACTAGTATAAAATAGAAAAAAATATAAAAAAAATCTTTTCAATTACTTGCTGACAATATCAGACCACATCATAGGAGATTACAAGCCACTAAAATGCAGCCTAACCCCATTAATATATGTTGTTGTTAAGTGCCATCAAGCAGCAGGCGACTCATAGCGACCCTATAAAGGAGAGTCCTCCACACTTGGGTGCCTTTCATCCTCTCTCCAGGTTCAAAGGGTTTCCGGAGGCAAGCTATTATGGAAGTGGATGCCACTCCTCCTTCCATTAATATATAAGATTATTGATAAATTTTCACTCTTCATCATCTTGATGCCAAAGTACATTTTTAAAACTATGCATAATCTTCAAATAACAATTATAAAGCCATATTCATGTCTATCATTAAATGTCTAATGTACTACTGAAAATGTACTGTTGTGGTTTTCAGGTACAGTCCAGTTGGAACTAACTTGTAGCTGACCCTTTTTCAGAGGCATTGAAACACATGGACGAAGATTGCCTATCTTTCTCCTGTAGAGCAGTGGGTGGGTCTGAAAATTTACTAACTCATTTATATTTTCCATGGTATAATAAGAAATAGAATAAAGGAGAGAGGAGAAAAAGATATTTGCTATTCACACACACTTTCAAATACCAAATTGAGGATAGAATATTCATACCCTTTAAAGATCTCATTTTATTTGACTGATCACAGAGTTGTAACTGTTTTAAATAATTTTTTCATCACTCATTTCATGTATACTTTGTTTTAAGAAAGTATCTCAGCTGTCCATGGTTTTTTTCCTTAAAAGGCAACTCACACCTTCATTCTTGAACGATCTACACTATTAATAATCATGTTAGAATTAGATTACTAATAATATTCTAGTAATTACTATAATATTTTGTTGACTTTAATCATAGAGTATAGCAACATGAATAATTGTCCTAAGGGATTTCCTACATTTCAGAAATATTCTTCTTTATCTCCATTATATAGAACAGTCTCCTACTTTACCCTAATTGATCAAGACCAATCCTATTTGTCAAAGTTGTAACTCCATGTTTGTCTGTTGATTCAAAGTCATGAGAATACCAAAGCAGCTAGATGTTATTGTTGTTGTTGTTATGTGCCGTCGAGTCGCTTGCGACTCATAGCGACCCTATGTACAACAGCCCTAAACTCTGCTCTGTCCTGTGCCAACCGCAATGTCTCTGACACACCAGTCCCGATTACCCCAATCAATGAACAATTCACCTCATAGGGGGCCTTCCCCTTCTGCTCTCTCCCTCCAACCTACCAAGCATGATGTCCCTCTCCAAGGACCTGTCCCTCCTTGCAACATTCCAAAGTATGTCAGACAGAGGCTCAGAATCCTTGCCTCCAAGGAGCAGCCTAGGATGAATCTGTTTGTTTTCCTAGCAGTCCATGGTACCCTCCATACTATTCTCCAGCCCCACAGCTCAATGGCATCAATTCTCCTTCTACCCTCCGTTGTCATTGTCCAACTCTCTGATGTATAACAAGTGATTGCAAAGACCATGGACTGTAGATAGTAGTGTTAAATTTAGTTCAATGGAAACAATATTTTTTCTCCTAGTGGGAAAATTTCTCTTTCTGGGACAAGAACTTAGACCAGTACAGCATAGAAAGAAGGGGGCAGTGATTAAGAATTTTTGCAAGTGGATCACTAAGGGTAATAATAAGTTCTGACTTTCCCTTTTCAACTACTTTTTTTACCAGACTCGTTATTCCCAATTACAGAAGGCAGCAGCATAGATGACACCACGTTAAAACATATACAGTGCCCCTGCAGAGCACTTTCTCAGATGTCCAAGGTATTGTCACTTAACTGCTACCACGACTTAACCTTTTTAAAAATGTATTTATGTTTCTTTATCTACTAGTTTATTTACAAAGTCTGAATAAATTGTTTTTTCACACAGGAACTTTCCCATTTCCTTGACCCTCACCCCCAATGACCCATCACATTGCTGTTACTGTTGATTGTCATAGAGTTAAGCATGGTTCATAGTGACTCCGTGAAGAAAAGGGTTGAAGCCTTTCTATAACTATCATCATTTGCCAAAGTTCACAGAATTTCCAGAAGAATGTTGTTTAGGAAGTGGATGCCACTCTTATAATTAACACTCTCCACCCCACCCCACCTATCATCACCCCTCTGCTTCCACCCTCCTTCCCCTTAGACCCTCATACTCATTCAAAAATAATGGTTTTATATAATATTTGTCCTTATAGGACTGAGTTCATTCACTCAGCATAATGCTCTCCAGTTCCTCCAAAGTTAAGTAGTAATTTACAAAATCATTGCTTTTGTATGCTGTGTAGTATTCCATTGTATGGATATACTTTAATTTTCAGTCCATTTGATTGTAGTTGGACATTTAGGCAGTTTCCATTTTCGTGAGATGGTGAATAATGTAGCTAACAGCATTTTTTTCTTATGAACAGGGACAAGACAAGGATGTCCACTATCCCTACATCTACTGAATATAGGATTAGATGTGCTTGATAGGAAAATAAAATGATGTTGCTGTTGTTGTTTGCTGTTATGTGCCGTCGAGTCGTAGGCGACTCACAGCGATGCTATGAATGAAAGTCCTTGACCGTTGCTTGACTTTCATCCTTTCTCCAGGAAAATAAAATAAGAGAAGGAAATAAAAGGCACCCAGATTGACAAAACGATGTTTAAGCTATCCCTATATGCAGACTATATGTTAGTGTACACAGTAAACTTCAAAGACTATACAGCAACAACAAAAATCTATTAGATTTAGTAGGCCAATTTAGTAGAATAACAGTTTAAAAGATCAATATAAAAAAAAAATCAATAGAGTCCTCTACAGTAGCAAAGAGAACTCAGAGAAGGAAACCAAGAAAGTAACACCATTTACCATAGTTGACCCCAAACTAAGATACTTGTCAGAGAACCTAACTAGAGATACAAAAGACCTATACAAAGAAAATTACAGATCATTTTTGCAAGACACAATAAAAGAGCTAAATAAGTGAAAAAAACTTGCCCTGTTCATGGATAGGAAGACTCAATAATGTGAAAATGACAATCTTACTAAAAGCAATCTACATATTCCACACAATCCCAATACAGATACCAAGTTTATTTTTCAAGGAGATTGAAAGGGAAATTTAAAGTTTATTTGGAGAGGCAAGAGACTCTGAATAAGCAAAACACTTCTGAGAAACAAAAATGAAGTGGGAGCCATAGAACCCCTGATCTAAAAATCTACTATACAGAGATAGTAGCCTAAACAGCATGGTCTGGTACAATGCAGACACATAGAACAATGGAACAGAATTGAGAACCCAGACATAGACCCAGCTATCTATGATCAATTGATGTTTGACAAGGAAATAAAACTTATCAAATGGGGAAATGACAACGTCTTCAACAAAGGGTTCTGACAAAACTGGACTTCTACCTGCATAAAATGGAAACAGGATACACATCTCACACTATACACAAAAATCAATTCAAGGTGGATCAGGGACCTGAGTAAAGCTCAAAACCATAAAGTTCATAAGATAAAAACTGGGATCAAGGTTAGAAGGCCTCGTCTGTGGTGTAAACAGCCTGTCAAATAAAGCCAGAAATGCACAATCTAGAGAGGATAAAATTGATACATGGGGCCTTCTAAAGATTAAATACTTGTGCCTGTGCATATCAAAAACTCTTTTCCAACAAGGTGAAAAGAAAATCTACTGATTGGGAGCAAACATTTGGCAATACTATCTGAGACAAGAGTCTCTTAATCAAAGTTTACAGAGTACTCCTGGGCCTCCACAAGAAAAAGGCCAACAACCTAATTACAAAATGGATAAAAGACATGGAAAGAACTTTTACAGAGGAGAATATTCAAATGACCAACAAATACACGAAGAAATACTCCAAAGCATTGGCAATAAGAGAGATGTCAATCAAAACCACAATTAGGTACCATCTCACCCAGTAGCAGTGAGAAAGGTTAACAAGACAGCAAGTAATAAATGTTGGAAAGGATGTGGCAAGACAGGAACTCATATATTTTTGTTGGGATTGAAAATGATACAACCACTCTGGAAGGTAGTTTGACACTTCCTAACAAAAACTGAACGTAGAAATTCCATATTACCTAGCTATTCTACTGCTTGGAATATACTCTGAGAAAATGATAACTGAAACACAAATGAAGACTTGTACACCATAATTTAATCTTGAAAAGATTATTCTAGAAAGTAACATTTTTTAGGATGGTGGAGAAAAATTTAAGACCAATGAGTTCCATGATCATGGACCACATTTCATGTTATGTGAAGTCATTTTTTTGGTTCACGACAATGATATGTGGGATTCAATGAGAATCAATTAGATATTATGTCCATTCATGCATGGTAGGTAGTTTTGACAGAACATTGCATATTGTGAAGGTAAATAACAGAATCTGCAGTAGACTGGAGAACTTTGTAGGTTCATGAATTTACAGTACTTGATGGGTTAAATATTTGCAAGTGATGAAAAAAGCTACAGGATGATAGCTTCTACAAGCTAATGTCACACAAACTAGAGAACAGTATAAAGTTGAGAAAGATAACAAATGATACAAAACACTATTTTATATATTGGAGAGAGGAAATGAGCCCAAGAAAACTCCTTTCTCAATGGATTGACTACTCATAGATAACATAATGGAAGATGATTGGATTATGTTATGTGAGAACCCATTCACTCAATCTCTGTGAAGTTATTACGCATCATTCCCTAATAAACTGACACTTAGCATTAACTGTCACAGTCACTGTAAATCAGACTTGATGGTTCTAAGCACAAGGATAACTCCAGTAAAAAACTTGTTATAGGACTTGAGAAAACAGCAAAAACCAAAATAAAAAACTGGTGCTATGAGATTTTGATATTATGATAAAGAATAATTTTTGTAGTTGTTGTCATTTTGTTGCTTTTAGGTACTGCTGAGTCAAGTAAGATTCATAGCAACTTTATGAATAAAGAATGGTTCTAGTATGGTAAAGCCTTCCTTACATCTGGTTTACACTAATAACCACACTCATCCTTTTGGGAAGTCCTTTTAAATGTTTAGACTTCTAATCCTTACAGCCAATACATGACAAATGTGCCAATAACAAGCACAAAGCTTGTACACAGAAAGAGAATAATCTGAACTAAGGTACTTCGATTTCTATTTTGTGCTCTTTATAATAAATAAGTGGTGTCTTGTTGGGAATTTAGCTTTGTCAAAAATAACAAATAGTTTTACAGGTTCTACTTATTTTTCTCCATCCTGAGTATACATCCTCTGACCACAGGGTTATCAGACTTGTGTAATTCAATAAGATAGAGAGATACTTTAAAATGTGTAATAAAGATAAACTCTGTACCCTGAGCTCACATACACTGTGCTTTCCAGGCTGAGTGTAGTATTATTAGCCGCTCTATTTGACAGATGCTCCTGAGAGTCATAGCTTTTGTATCTAATATACTACTTTAAGATTTAATAGTTTCTCTTTCTACATCAACCTTGAATTAAATCAAGACACAGCAAGATTCTATTTCAGCTTCATGGTGCCATCTACTCACTGAAATACTAGATTAGAAAAATAAGTCTAGATATCCAGGATCTTCTAGTATTTAGGTATTATCCTTAGTTTCTTAATTCATTTAAGTGTGACCTTTCTCCCTTTGAAGGAACTGTTTTACTCTCACTGCTGTCAAGTTGGAGCTGACCCATAGCTGACCTTCCAGCAGGTTTTCAGATTGTTCAACTGTCTCCTGTAAAGCAACTGCTGGGCTTGAACCTTTGGGCTGCACCATAACTCTACAAATAATAAATGTATATAAAATGTATATAAAAATATATAAAATGTATGTAAAATTGAGAAATGTTTCTCTTAGAAAAAAAAGATGACAAAAGTAATTGTGAATTACAGAGGAAAAGGGACGATATATTGTTTATAATCATTGGTAGGTCAAACTGAAGATGTACTTTATTTTCCAAAAGGATTGGAATGCTTAAAAATAATTCAATGAAATAATCTAATACTTACTGTATACTTTCAACTACTTTGTAGATAAATTTGAATGTTCTTTTAAAAATATACAATTTTCAGGATTAATTATTTCATATTTTGAGCATCTCTTTCAAAAATTTCTATATATATGATTATAAAGAAGACCAAAGACAGAAAGAATTAGGGTTCTACAATAAGTAAGACAAAATAAAATGAAGAATTGAAAAAAGGAGTAACATTAATCAAATGAGCACAGTGACAACAATAAAGTTGAAGGTCGATTAAAAGTTGATTGGCTAAAACAAACAGAAAATGATTTTTTTAATCAAGAGATGATTCAGGCAACTAAAAGTGGAGACAAAAAGAATACATTCATAAAATACAAAGCTATAGTATTTTAACTCCCTTCTGAGAAATGAAAAAGGACTTTTCCACGAGAATTAAAAATATAATTAGGTGTTCTCAAAACAACTATGATTCATACAACTCAATCAACAACAGATTTGACTCTTGTCCTAATCTGCACCATTCTTAACAATCTCTGTCATGCTCAAGCCTATTGTAGTCATTATGACACCCATTCATCTCCTTGAACGTCTTTCTTATTCACATCTTTCTACCTTTCCCAGTATGATCTCTCTCTAAGAGATATCTATAAAATGTATATAAAGTAAATAAGACAATTCTTCCTCCAGAAAATATGTTTAAAATAAATGAAACAGTATTTCACCATCTTTGCTCTACAAAGCACTGTAGTTGCACTTCCTTCAACATAGATTTGTTTGTTCTTTTGGCAGTCTGTACAGGATTTTCAGTACTCTTTATCAACCCCACAATTCAAAGTCTTTGATTCTTCTGTTTTCTTATGCATAAGAATCTTTTTAAAAGTTGATAACTTGAAAAAGGTGCACCTTAGTTTTGAAATAGGTAATCTTGCTCTTTTGAACTTTAGAGAGGTCCTTAACAGAAGATTATTCCAGTGTAACATGTATTTTTATTTTCTTAACTGGTAGTAGCAATGGCATTGATTGTGGGTCCAAGAAAAAGAAAATAATTGACAACATAAATCTTTTCTCCACCTATTACGCTATTTATTGGCCCAATGGTGAGGATTTTTGTTTTCTTGATGTTCCATAGTCATCTATTTGAAGACTGTGGTTTTTGATCTTATACAGCAAGTGTTTCAAGTCTTCACCATTTTCTTCAATAAAAAATGTGTCCTCTGAATAAGGCAGGTTGTTGATAAGTCTTCTTTCAATTCTGATGGCATATTCTTTTTCATATAGGCTAGCTTCTCAACTGATTTGTTCGACAGATTGAATAGATATGGAGAATGGATATAACCCTGCCACACATCTTTCTTGATTTTCAACCATACATTGTTCACCCTTTTTTCTGTTTACATAACTGCTTTTTGGTCTGTATAGAGATTTGACATGAACACAGTTAAATGCTTTCGGACAAATAAGTGCCCACCACTTGTCTGCCAATTTGATGTACGGGGGTGATTTGTGTGTTACTGTGATGTTAGTAGTTTTGCCACTATTATTTATAAGCTGTAATAGCAATAGGGTTACCTGTGGGGGGCGGGGAGAGATTTCAGCAAGTTTTCCATACTAAGGCAGACAGGATTGCCATGCACTTCTGAAATAACAATTAGGTCTTTGAAAATCTTGTGACCAATGCTATAACATTGTAAGAAAAATTTAAAAAGCTACATGAAATTTAGAAATTCAGAATTTATTGTCTTTTAGCTTTTAATCTGAAATGAAAGTCTGCTCTTAGGGACCTCTCTAAAGTACTCAAGAGCAATGGTGTCTCTCTGGAGACTAAGGTCCACCTGATACAGGCCGTGGTTTTTGCAATCATTTGTTATGCATCAGAAAGTTGGACAATGACTATGGAGGATAGAAGGAGAATTGACGCCTTTGAGCTGTGGTGCTAGAGAAGAGTATTGAATGTACCATTGACTGCCAAGAAAACAAACAGATTCATCCTGGAGAGGGTTAAACCAGGCTACTCCTTGGAGGCAAGGATTCTGGGGCTTCGTCTGACATACTTTGGATAAGTTGTAAGGAGGGACAGGTCCTTGGAGAGGGACATCATTCTTGGGAGGGTAGAGGGACAGCACAGGAGGGGAAGACCCTCTATGAGGTGGATTGATTCAGTGACTGGGGTAATCAGGATGGGTGTGTCAGAGGCAATGCGATTGGCACAGGATAGAGCAGGGTTTAGGGCTGTTGTACATAGGGTTGCTATGAGTTGCAAATGACTCGACAGCACATAACAACAACAATAACAGTCATGTCACAAAATCTAGTACTGTAGATAAGAACATAATACAAAACCAAATATTATTATCCTAATAATACAAAATAAAATATCTTTAAGAAGATGCAACTCATGATGAAAATTACAAAATAAGAGTTAGAATATTGATCTTTAGTGTTGTTATTTAACTATTGCTCATGACAGGTCTGGAGGTGTATACTTCATATGGCCTTTGTAGAATGGAATAATCTCCTTGATATTTTAACAATTTGGTACAGAGATTTTTAATAATTCTATTTAAAGTGTTCTGCTCCATAAAAATGTATCAATTGCAAACACAATGTGAATAAGAGTATATAAAAACAATGTATATGAGTTATCCCATAAAAATAAATTATCGTATGAAAATTAATAAGAATATTTTTTAAAGCTCTGATAAATAGCTCCTACTTTATTTAAAAAATCCCACATCTTTGAAAAAAAGTGCTCCAAACTTTACCACTCATACTCGTTGTTTTAATCTTATCTGACTAATTTGTACACTTTTTTGTTTTCCATTGGTACTTCTCAAAGTCAAATACTAACCAATTTGATCAGACTTAAAATAACTGCCACTTACCCTTGCATGTCCTTTGCTATCTGATTTGTCAATTTTTTCTTGTTGTTTGTTTGGGTTTTTTTAATCCTTTTATTGACAATGTCTATCTCCACATTTAAGCTTATTTCTCACTTATTTCAATAGGTCTTTGCATTTCTACCTTGCTGCTGTCCTTTGAAATCAATCAGCTTTGTATAAGAGAACAAAAGCTTTGTTCAAATGCAGATTATCAGTGGTGTATTGTCTGTTTTACTGCTTTATTAATATTAGAAACATTTATAATGCATATAGTAAACAATGTTTCCTTGATTATATTATAGTTGCAAAATAAAAATTATTTATTATTAAAACCCATGCTTTCTTAATTTAATCAGTTTAGGAAATCGATGACCTATCTGAATAGTGAAGTGAAGTGTGTCTGTTTCAATGGCACCATTTCCCCAGAGACCTTGGGATGATTCTGTGACACTGAATACATTATCCCATTATTTGCCTTTCCACATGGCACGCAATAAAGACAATATTGTTTAGGGATATGTACAACATGAGAAAGTACTGTAAGAAGCTTTGTTGTTATAGAAATTGGCCTTATTAACTTAAACTAGGTCTATGTTTTAACATGAGAAATTAGGAAATGAAGTCTATTAAAACATTTGTTAATATCAAAGTAGATTTTGTGAACATAATTATAATTTAATATATTACCTTGTTCTGCCTTGAGCTCTGGCGGCCTAGTGGCAAGGAGTCTTTAGAGGTCGAGTTGCAGTTACTTTCCTTAAGCTAAAAAGGCTACATTTCTGGTATTTATATAAATTGTAATCTGACTTTATAACCACAGGAAAACAGAAATGTACCAACCACCAATAAACCAAGTATCCACATATTACCAAACCAGGCAGAAAGAAGAAATAAAAATGCTAAATAAAAGTCTACCCATACACAGCTATTTGGAACATTATAAATCATGGCTAACATTGAAAAGAATGGAAGTCCAGAATACTTACTTGGCCCATATGAAACATATATCTACAAGAGGCTATTGTGCAAAGAGACCACTACATGGTTTAAAATTATGAAAGGTATGTGCCAGGGTTGTATCTTTCCTCCATATCTATTTTATCTGTATGCTGAACAAATTATTTGAGGAACTGGACTCTATGAATAAATATGTGGCTTTAGACATGAAGCACTTGCTGCAGAAGGTTAAACACTACAGTCTTCAATATAAATTTCATTTCAACATCAAGAAAACAAAAATTCTCACCACTGGACCTATAGACAACATCATGATAGATGGAGAAAAGATTGAAACTGTCAACAACTTCATCTTTTATCCACAATCAGTACACTTGGTATCGGCAGTCAAGAGATAAGTAGACATATTACATTGGGGAGTCTTCAGTCAGGAACCTTTCCAAATTACTGAGGAGTAGTGATGTTATTTTAAGGACTAAGATACGTCTGATTCATGTCATAGTCTGTTCAATCACTTGTTATGCTGCTGAGAGCTGAACAAGGAATAAAGATTACAGAAAAAATGTTGCCTTTGAACTATAGTGTTCAACAAAAGTACTGAATACTAGTGATTACTAAAAGAACAAACATATATGTCTTGGAGGAAGTATAGTGTGAGTGTTCCTTGGAGCCAAAGAAGATAAGTCTTCATTCATGTCACATACTTTGCTAGGAGAGGATATTGATTTGGAAAAGGCATCCTTCTTGGTAAGGTGGAGGGATGGCTAAAGTGAAGAAGACTTTCAAGAAGGTAGATAGGTACAGTGACTGCAGCAATGAGCTCAAGTGTGTCAGAGATTGTGAGAATAGCAGAGAACAGGAAAAAGTTCAGATCTGTTACAGGATCACTGTGAGTCATCCTTGATTCAACAGCTCCTATCAACTACAACAACATGGCATGATATCAGTAGTTAAGCATTATTTATAAAATGAAGGGACCATTATTTCTTCTGGAAGGTGAAAAATATTTTTATTTACATAGCTACAACATCCCTAAGCCTTTTTATCAATACAATGGCTTTTAATAGCTATTGCTGGATTTGCTGAACAGCAACAAATACTATATTACAAAACAATTAAAATATAACAAACTGGCTAGCTCTGGTGGCCTAGTGGCAGGAAACTGCACTGCAATCCCAGAGGTGCGCAGTTCAAATTCACCAGATGCTCTCTTGAAGAAGTAGGAACAATCGCCTCCTGTACCAGTCAGATCCAATTTGATGGTACACACATAAAAAGAATAAATAAATAAATAAAAATTATAAAAAATTAAAAAAATAAACTATATTACATGTGGGTTTTAGTTCAAGTTCAAACATTTTCTTTAGAATTCTTGGGATTTGATTTACTGGAAAGGTACGGTGATTCACATATTAATTATGTTTCACTCCCAGCAGGATCAGGGGTAATACTTCATAACCACTTATATTTAAGCAGTGAAAGATACAAATATTCACAATAAGTAAAGGTTAAGGTTTGTAAATAAACATTTGGAAAAAAACATTTTCTTGGTGTTCTGGATAATGAACTTGTGTATGGGTCTGTGGAGAAAAAATTAAAACTCTTTATGTAGTTCAACATATATCTCATGATAAATGTTTTAATAAATGTTGGCTTAATGAACCAGGAATAAAAACTAACAAAAGATATTGTCAGTATTAAACTGAGGGTAACTCAGAAACTTTTTGGTCTAGGCCCCTGTCTTTTAATAAAGTTTTCTATAAATCAGTAAATCATAATGTAGTTGGTGTTTAAATAAATGCAAATTTAAAAATTAATAAGA
>NW_006400045.1:1579114-1596015 GCF_000299155.1 Elephantulus edwardii | reverse complement strand
GCAAGCGACTCGACGGCACATAACAACAAACAACAACACTCTACCAGTATTTAAAACATAAGCAGAATTGAGACAGAAATCCAGACACATAAACTTAGTGATAGACAGCATACTCTGTGTTTTTCTAAAAAAGGTCTCAATTCTTGTTTTCAGTTTTTTGCTAACTCATAGCACTGGCAAGGGTAACTCAGTAGACAAAAATTTACACTAGCAAAAGAAAGAATCAAGCTTCTGGGTAAAAAGTTTGTTGTTGTTTGCTGCTGTTATATGCTGTCAAGTTGACTATGACTCAGCAATTCTATGCACAACAGCTCTGAAGCCTGGGCTATCCTGAGCCAATCTCACCATCTCTGTCACGCCCACATTTATCACTCCAGGTTTTGTGTCAATCCATCTAATCCAGGGTCTTCCTCTCCTGCCCTGGCCCTCCACCCTTCCAAGCATGATATCCTTCTCCAAAGACTGGTCCCTCCTGGCCTAAAATTTCTGAGAATAAGTCTTAAAATCCTTGCCTCCAAGGATATGTCCAAAGTCTATGTGGAAGAGCTGGTCAATTTTCTTGGCCATGATGTTGTCACTATGTCTGTCACCAACCCCAAGGACATAAGAAGCTAAACAGTAGCCAGCACAGGACACAGCTAACTTCTCCACACCTGGGCCTGGTGGTGGATCTTATTTTCCAAACAAGGCTTGAAAGAACAGTATTCTTTCCCCCCTTTTTACATTGCATAAATAATAATTATGATATAATTTGAAATTATGATTGTCGTTGTTGTTATGTGCCATCAAGTCGCTTGTTACTCATAGTGACCCTATGCACAAGAGCCCTTAACTCTGTTCTATCCTGTACCAACCTAGCCATCTCAAACACACTCATTCCCACCACTCTAGTCACAGAATTGGTCCATATCATTGAAGGTCTTCCTCTCCTGCACCGCCGCTCCACTCTGCCAAACATGATGTCCCTCTCCAATTACAAGTCCCTCCTTGAAACATGCCCAAAGTATGTCAGATGAAGCTTCAGAATCCTTGAAACCAAAGAGCATTCCTGCTTTACCTTTTCCAGGAAAACCTGGCAGTCCATGGTATATTCAACACTCTTCTCCAGCACCACAGCTCAAAGATATCAATTTTCTTTCTATCATCCCTAGTGACTGTCCAACTCTCTAATGCATAGCACGTAATTGCGAAGACCATAGCCCTGATCAGGTGCACCTTAGTCTCCAGCCTGATGTCATTGCTCTTCAGTACTCCTGAGAGGTCCCTCACAGCTGACTTTCCCAATGCAATTCATCTCTTGACTCTTGGCTGCTGTTACCACTGATGCTGCCAATTGGCCCAGTGGTGAGAATCTCTTGATGTTGAGCTTCAATCCATATAGGAGACTGCAGTCCTTGACCTTCTGCAGCAAGTGCTTTAGGTCCTCCTCAGTTTCAGCAAGCAGGGTTGTGTCATCTGCATAACGCAGGTTGTTTATGATTCTTCCACCAATCCTGATGCCACATTCCTCCTTGTACAGCCCTGTATTTCAGATGATCTGTTCTGCATACAGTTTGAAAAAGTATGCAGACAGAATACATCCCCAAAGAATCCCCTTCTTGATTTTTGAACCATGTAGAGTCTCCTTGCTCTGTTTTGACGACTGCCTCTTGTTCCAAGTATAGGTTTCACATTTTTAGCACAGTCAAATGTTCTTGGATTCCCTTTCTTCTCAGAGTCAGCCACAGCTTGTTGTGGTCCACACAGTCAAAAGCCTTTGCATAGTCAATGAAGCACAGATAGACATTCTTCTGGTATTCTTTGCTTTCTGACAAGATCTATCTAACAATAACTGTAATATCCCTAATACCAGAACCTCTTCTAAATCCAGCCTGCACATCTGGCAGTTCTCTGTTGACATATTGTTCCAAACGTTTTTGGATAATTTTCACCAGAATCTTGCTTGCATGTGATATTAATGATATTTTTTGATAATTTCCTCACTCTCTCAGGTCACCTTTCTTTGGAATGGGAACAAATATTGATCTTTTCCAGTCAGTCGTTCAGCTGGCTATCCTGTAGATTTCTTGGCACAATTTAGCACACCCAGGGCAGTGTCTGTTTGTGGAAATATGTCAATTGGTATGCAGTCAACTCTTTTATTTTTTTAGGTAAACTTTATTTTTTTTTGTTTTTTTAGTTTATTATTAACTTTTATTAGTTTTAATGAACATTTACAGGGATTTTGGGTTTACATTCCTTCATTGCTGCACCATTCTCTCTACCCTTCTCCCCAGTTTGTTCTTCTTCCCTGCCATCCGAATGTCTGTTTATTGTCCAATTGCCACAGCGCTTGTCAAAGTCAGTTCTGATTAATCTCCTTTGTCGGTGTGTCCTATGCCATTCCCTATC
The DNA here is from genome assembly GCF_000299155.1 of Elephantulus edwardii. Classification (NCBI taxonomy): domain Eukaryota; kingdom Metazoa; phylum Chordata; class Mammalia; order Macroscelidea; family Macroscelididae; genus Elephantulus; species Elephantulus edwardii. The sequence goes on along the minus strand of NW_006400045.1, from coordinate 1,593,624 downwards.
ACTCCTCCCTGAGAGAGACTTCACCCTCATTCATAAGGAAAAGGGTATGGTGTATTCTCTTAGCTACTTCCTGCTGAAAAGGGACGCTGTGGGTTTCAGGGTGAAGATCTTCTCTCACTACTCTAAAGGGCCCCTTTGACAGTAGGAAACACATAGACTATTATGGAGATTGATTTTGGAATTTAGATGCACTCTTATTGATTGTGCTTGGCCGTAAATGTCCATATCGTTGAAGATGTATCATGGGGGTGTTGCAACCTAGAAGACACATATTTGACTAACAAGTTACACGTACATGAGTCAAAAATTATGGAAAAGTAAAAGAAAGGATTCTTTCATTGTTTTACAAACCGTCCCCCAGGTCCCCTCCACCATGTAGCCCTCACTCTAGACTCCTGTGAAGACAGAAATACCTAGTCATATATCTCTTTTAAACAGTTTTCTCCCTCCTCTGTTTCAGTGCAGTATACATTATTGAACCCATCTTACTCAGTTTCTCCCCAACCCCAAGGATAGTCCCATTCTACAACAGTGGCATCATGTAATATTTGTCCTTTTGTGACTGGGATATTTCACTGAGCATAATGTTCTCCAGAGTCAACCATTTTTAATAATATTGCATGAGTTCCTTGTTTTTTAATGCAGCATAGTATTCCATTGTGCGAATATACCACAGCTTCTCTAGCCATTTGTTTGTTGATGGGCACTTAGGTTGTTTCCAAATCCTTGCTATTGTGAACAAAGCTGGCACTTCACCGAAGACGACATTCAGATGGCTAACAAGCACATGAAGAAATGCTCAAAATCCCTAGCCCTAAGAGAGATGCAAATTAAAACAACTATGAGATATCATCTCACCCCAGTCAAAATAGCAAAATTTAACAGAACAGCAAGCAACAAATGCTGGCGAGGTTGTGGAGAAACTGGAATCCTGATTCACTGTTGGTGGGAGTGTAAAATGGTGCAACCCCTGTGGAAAGCAGTATAGCGCTTTCTCAGAAAGTTGCAAATAGAGATACCATTTCACCCAGCAATTCCACTACTGGGAATATACCCTGAAAAGACCATAGCTGACATCCAAGCAGATATATGCACACCCATGTTTATTGCAGTCAACTCTTGGAGCCTTGTTTTATGCCAATTCCTTCAAAGCAATTTGAACTTCCTTCTTCATCACCAAAGACTCTTGCTCATGTTATTTCATGAAATTCTTCTGTGTCTGCTAATTCCTTCTGATACAGTGACTCTATGTATTCCTTACATCTTTTCTTGATATTTCCTGGACCATTTAACATTCTGCACAAAGTATCCTTAAGTATTGCCACCCATGGCTTGAATTTGTTTTTAAATTCCTTCAGCTTAAGAAACACTGAGCACCAAAAAAAAAAAAAAAAAAAAAAAGAAACACTGAGCGAGTTTGGCCCTTTGGATTTTCTGACTCCAGCTGTCTTCACATTTCATTAGAGTATCTTACTTTGTCGTCCCAGGCTTTTGAAATTTTCTGTTCGGTTCTTTGATTTGTTGGTTTCTTCCTTTAGCTTTGGCTTCTTGGTGCTCTAATGCAATACTCAGAGTCTCATCTGACATCCATCTTGCTCTTCTCTTTCAGCCTTCGTAATGAAATTATTATTATTTTTCAAATATTATACAAAATAGGTGACCCTGAAGGGTATTATGCCGAGTGAAATATCTCAGTCACAAAAGCACAAATACTGCATAGTGCCACTGTGGTAAAACAGGACTGAAATCGGTGTTGGAGGGAACCTAAGAAAAGAAGGGAAATATAATGTATACTGCATAAAACAGGTGAGGGAGAGAACTGTTTAAAAGGAATGTAGGATTAGGTATTATTTTCATGACGAGATTCCAGAAAAAGAAATACACAGTAAAGTGGATTGTGAACTTGGAGGGGAGGAGATTGTATAACAATGAAAGAATTTTTTTTTCCAAGAGAAAAGTCAACTGGGGAAAGGAAATATGCAACAATGAATGAATGGGGGGAAAGTAAATGAGAAGAATATGCTGTAAAAACATACACATGTTGCATTTTAAAAAATCCTTTCTAGAAAACAAACAAAAAAGAAATCTCTTAAACCTGTGGACACATTTTAATTTTTGTTCATAGTTATCTACCGTGATAGCAACATCCCAACCTGATTTACTGAAAATGTACTGTGGAGGCAAATATTTTCTGTCTTTGCACTATATGTGTGTATATTCTTGAGCTGCCCTTTGAAATTGCCTTTTCATCTCCTTCAGTTCTTAATTTCCTTCCTTTGCTTTCACTTCTCACCACTCTAGTGCAATATTCAGAGTCTCCTCTGACATCCCTCCAATCTTTTCTCATCCTTGTCTTTGTAATGGCTTTTTGCATTTTTCATGGATAATACTGTTGATATCCTCCCACAGCTCATCTGGCTTTCACTCATTAGTGTTCAAGGCCTCAATCTGTACCTGAGATGATTTTTTTTAAACTCAGGTAGGATATACACAAAGTAAAATATGCTTTTTTATGGATTTGATATCATTTTCTTAGCTTCAGTTTGACCTTACAGATGAGTAGTTGATGGTCTCTTCCACAATCAGCACCTGGCCTAGTATTCACAGCTGATACCAAGCTTCTTCTACATTTCTTTCCACAGATATAGTAAATGCGATCCCAGTGCAGAACATCAGGTAAGGTCTGTGTATATATAGTCACTGATTATATTTCTTGTAAAAGGTATTTGTAATGAATAAATCTTAGACTGTACAAAAATCTATCATTTTATCTCCAGCGTCCTTTCTATCACCAAGTCCATATTTTCAAAAAACTTGTCTTTCTTCCCTTTTCCCAACTTTGGCAGTCACCTGTTACTATTAGTGAATCCTGATTACATGTTTGATTACTTTCTGATTCCAAAAGTTGGAAGAAATCATCTATTTCCCTTCTTTGACTTTATTTGAATGATGATACCATTCACAGGTATTCCTTATATGCATATAGACATTATCACTTTATTCACAACGTTGTATTTCAAGATGGATCTACAAAAGGCCTTTTTAACTATGAATGCAACTTTATTTTTCCTCATTGTTTTCATTGCTGGCATATTAGATCATAGGATTTTTTTTATTCAAAATGTCCCATGCCATTCTACTTCATTTTGCTTGATATATTGATATTTATGTGTTAAATTTCTTTCTTAACAATATACAATTTACCTACATTCGTGCTTTTTACATTCCACATTCTGATAACTAGTATCTGCTTGCAACTGGTCTTCCTCTTTGTGTTTACCAAGCAGAGGACTCCACCTCAGTGCCACATCTGCGGGCCTAATTTAAGTGTGCTCTATTGTGCATAGGGGTTTTGTGGTTGTGGGTTTTTTTATGTTGTTGTGTGTGTTTGTGTGTTTTTTAATGTCATGGTTCTTTAAGATATCTAAATCTTTATTAATTAAAAAGGTCTATAATTCAGAAGTATACTGGTCATACTGGCACCAGTAGTCAAGAAATCAAAAGACAAATTGCATTATTAGTTATATTTGTTGTCAGGGACCATTCCAGAGTACTGAGAAGCCAAGATGTCAGTCTAGAAACTAAGATGTGCCTGATCTAGGTCATGGTCTTCATTCACATTTACTTCTTATGCATCAGAGAGCTGCACAACTTTTATTGACAGAAGAAGAAATGAGCCTTTGAGTTGTGGTGCTGGAGAAAGTCTTGAACATATTACAGACAACCAAGAAAACAAATAGGTGAAATAGAGTTTCTTCTTGGGTCTAGGATTTTGAAGCCCTGTCAGACATACTTTGGGCACATGGCCTAGAGAAACCCATCCTCAAAGAAGGACGTCATGCTTGGAAAGATGGAGGGACAGTGCAGGAGAGGAAGACTCTGGATGAGCTGGATTAATACAGTAACTAGGGCAATGGAGGTACGTGTTTCAGGTTCAGTGAGACTGGATCTGGACAGTTGCAGGTGACTTGATAGCACTTAACAACAACAACTGGTCATATATTTCTGAAATAATGTTGTTGTTTATGATTGTGGTCGTGCTGAGCAGAACTCCTAGTGATCCTATAAGCAAAAAGCCTGAAGCCTTTATGTAACTAACATCATTTCTCCAAGTTCATGAAGTTTCCAGAGGCATGTAGTGTAGGAAGTGGATGCCACTCTTGCTACTAAGCCTGTCTTAAACTGGGAGCTCCATCAAACACGGTCCACCATGTGCAACCATTATTGCATTTGACACGCAAATCACAGCAAACTCAGATTACCTCAATGCAGCAAATTGACAGAGAGTGCTGTATGACTTAGAAGAATGTTCCTCCAAAATATAATAACATGAAGCCTGTGGGCCGCAGGCCAAAGGATCTACCAGGAGACCTTAAAAATTCCTATCAATATGGGGAACAGGTTTCTGGAGGTGGTGGTGGAGAGAAAATGTGTAACAATAAAAAAAATTAAAGCACTTTTAATGTGAAAACAAAAAAAGTCTTTGCATGTTTTCTGTCTTTCCATAATTAGAAGGGAGGTGCTACATGAATAAGACAGCTTTGTTTAATGTGTCTACTCCTGGCACACAATGGAATTCAATAAACATTTAATCAGAATGAAAAAAAAAACCCCAAACTCCTAGATAACTAGTAAAACAAGTTTAGACTAGTAAAACTAGATAATGATGATGGGCGAGGGGGGGAAGTGTGTTAATCATAGGGTCACACAATTTGATGGGGGGAGGGAGGTATTGGTAAAGGAAATGGGAAAGAGCCAGTGTTAAAAACAATGTATATGAAATTTACTTATGAAAGTAAATCAGTATAAAATAAAAATTTTATTTTAAAAAAAACCTCTCCTATAAATAACAGAAGAACATTGTTGGATGTAGAACAAGATGAACCCCCTCAAGTCAGAAGATGCTAAAAAATGAGGCAATATAACTGCAAACATCTATTACCAATCAGTACATGGAATATACTAAGTATGAACCTGGGAACATTGGAAGTTGTAAAAAATTAAGTGTAATAGCACGGTAGGCAATGTTGTTCTTAAGTGCCATCTGGTCAAGTATGACTCACAGTGACCCTATGAATAAAAATATGTGAACCTGACACACATTTTAGCAGTCACCTTGTCAATCTACCTGGTTGTGGGTCTTAGTTTTCTTGGCCAATCCTCCATCCTTCCCAACATCATGTCCCTCTCCAGGGAATAACACCTCTTAGCAACATGTCCTACGTATGGGAGGAGAAGCCTCAATATTTTTTTTCTACATTGCTATTTCTTTTAATTATAAATTGCCTAAGTGCCCTTGGAATAAAAGCTTCATTATAAAATTATCAAATAAGATATTCACTGATTTTATTATTTTTTTCTGAATAAAATTGGAATCACACTTAATAGCAAAAATCAGTCTATACAAATTACGTCCTCCTGTCCCAATACTAATTCGATTATGCTCTCCTGTATCAGTATGTATTCTTTCTCCCCTGAATTTTGTCTACATTGCTCTTAATGTGCATATGGTTTTCAAAGGCTTGTTATTTTGGAAGTGGGTGGCCAATCCTTTCTTCCTAGTCTGTCTTAATTTAAACGTTCAACTTAGAGCAATATCTGGCAGGTAAATATTTTCCACAGAAGAGCAGATGAAATACACTACGTATTTCAAAAGTTTAAGTTCTGGTTCTAATAATAATAATAAATTAATAAGAATAATAAAAATAAAACATGGTTGTGTGATAGCAATGTGATATAATTATTTATATGTATTATATTATTATATTTGTTCACATTCCAAAGAAGGGTGACCCCACAGAGTGTGGAAACTCTAGAATGATATCATTGATTTCACACGCAAGCAAGATTCTACTGAAGATTATAAAAAAATGACTGGAACAGCACATCAGCAGAGAACTGCTAGAAGACCAGGCTGGGTTTAGAAGGGGTCATGGTAGTAGGGGTATTGTAGCTGATGTTAGATGCATCTTAGCTGAAAGCAGGGAATACCAGAAGAATGTCTATCTATGTTTCATTGATTATGCAAAGGCATTTGACTGTGTGGATCATAACAAACTGTGGCTGACTCTGAGAAGAATGGGAATCCCAGAACATTTAATTGTGCTAATGCGAAACCTATACTTGGACCAAGAGGCAGTAGTCAGAACAGAGCAGGGTAACACTGCATGGTTCAAAATTGGGAAAGGTGTATGCTAGGGATGTGTCCTATCTCCATATGTTTTCAACCTGTATGCAGAACAGATTATCCGAGAGGCTGGGCTCTATGAGGAGAAGTGTGGTGTCAGGATTGGTGGAAGATCTATTAACAATCTGCGTTATGCAGGTGACACAACTGTGCTTGCTGAAACTGAGGAGGACATGAAATGCTTGCTGCAGAGGGTCAAGGACTGCAGCCTTCAGTATGGATTGAAGCTCAATGTCAAGAAGACAAAGATTCTCACCATTGGACCAATTGGCAGTATCAGGATGGATGTATGCATATTTTAATCCATCCGGCTGTTCCACTGAAGGATGGGAAATCTCTTCCTCTGAGATACTGCCTCCAAAAACCCACCGGAGGGTCAGCTATGGGTCGGTTCTGACTCCATGGTATACAACAACATGCCTAATTCAGTCCATGGTCTTTTGATTCACTTGTACTTGATTCAGGTCATCGTCTTTCAGTCACTTGTTATGCATCTGAGAGCTGGAAAATGAACAAGGATGACGGAGAAAGAATTGATGCTCTTTTTTATTTGGAGACAGTTATTATATCTAATTGGCTGCCAAATGGCAATATGTGTGTATGTGTGTGTGTGTGTGTGTGTGTGTGTGTGTATTGGAAATGGAAAAATGTATAGTCATAGTGCTTTTCTGAGGCAAGGGTTTGTCTCATATACTTTGGGTATGTAAGAAGAAGCCATTCCTTGGAAAGGGACAGCATGCTTTAAAAGCTGAGGGTCAATGAAAGAGAAGAAGATCCTCAACAAGATGAATTTACACAGTAACAGCATTAATAGGCTTTAGTGTGTCAGAGGTTATAAGGATGGGACAAGATATGACTTGATTCAGATCTATTGTCCGTTGGGTTGCTATGAGTCATACTCACTTTGACGGCTTCTAAGAACAACAGTTACTACTCCTATGCTAGGAATGAAAAAATTGAAGAGGAAATAGTATCTCATTTAATAAGAAAGATAATTTTAGTAGCAATCCTGCTGCCATATTGATAGCATCCCTATGTCTCGTGAAAGATCACACTGTTCAATTATTCAAATTACATGTCATTGTTGTTGTGCCATCGAGTCGTGGACGACTCATAGTGACTCTATGAATGAAAGACCTGAACACTTGTATAACTTTTATAGTTTCTCCACGTTTATAGAGTTTCCAGAGGCAAGCTATTTCAGAAGTGGATGCCACTTCTGCTTCCAAGCTATTTTTAACTGGGAAGCTCTAACAAACACTGTTCACCATGAGTAACCATTATCACATTTGGCACATCAGTGTCACAGTGCTTAGTATCACAGCAACCATGAGTAACTTCTGTACAGCAAATGGACAAACTAGTGGAATTTGAAGAGTTTCATCAAGTTCTGTTATCTATATTTTAGAAAATATACATAACAGATGAATTGTTCATTGCTGGTAATTGCAATAGGAAAATTGGATATAAAGAATATTTGAAGATGCAAGTTATGTCATTGATGATACAGAGTTATAATCTCTTAAATGAAAATATCATTATTAGACAGCTTAAATGTCTATATGTGTAAGCTTCACCAGATAGAATACATAGGAATTCAATGATTATATGTTTGAAGACAAAAGTCAAGAAACTCAGTATGAATAGGGCCAACTATAAGACAGACTATAAATTGTCACCATGCATGTTCAACTTGAAGCTGAAGAAAGTGAAAACAAGTTCTTGAGAGTTGTTAAACTAAAACCTTATGTATATCTCACCTGAATTTAGAGATCATTTCAAGAAATAATTTGCCATATTGAAGACTAATGACTTAAGATGAATTGAGTTTAGAGATGAAATAAACACACTACATCAACAGAGAACTGCCAGAAATCCAGGGTGGGTTTAGAAGGAGTCGTGGTACTAGGGATATTGTAGCTGATGTTAGATGGATCTTAGCTAAAAGCAGGGAATTCCAGAAGAATGTCTATCTGTGTTGCATTGATTATGCAAAGGTGTTTGACTGAGTGGATCATAACAAACTGTGGCTGACTCTGATAAGAATGGGAATCCCAGAACATTTAATTGTGCTAATGCAAAACCTATACTTGGACCAAAAGACAGTCGTCAGAACAGAGCAGGGTAACACTGCATGGTTAAAAATTGGGAAAGGTGTACACCAGGGGTGTGTCCTATCTCCGTACCTTTTCAACCTGTATGCAGATCAGATTATTCAAGAGGCTGGGCTCTATGAGGAGAAGTGTGGTGTCAGGACTGGTGGAAGATCTATTAACAAGCTGCGTTATGCAGAAGACACAACCCTGCTTGCTGAAACTGAGGAAGACTTCATGCTCTTGCTGCAGAGGGTCAAGGACTGCAGCCTTCAGTATGGTCTGAGGCTCAATGTCAGGAAGACAAAGATTCTCACCACTGGACCAATTAGCAACGTCAGGATGGATTGCGAAGAGATTGAGATTGTTCACAGCTTCAGTTTGCTCGGCTCCACAGTCAACACTCTTGGCTCCAGCAGCCAGGAAATAAAAAACCGTATTGCGATGGGAAAGTCTGCTGTTAGGGGCCCCTCTAAAGTACTCAAGAACAACAGTGTGTCTCTGGAGACTAAGGTGTGTCTGATACAGGCCATGGTCTTTGCAATCACTTCTTATGCATGAGAGAGTTAGACAATGATTAGGGAGGACAGAAGGAGAATTAATGCCTTTGAGCTGTGGTGCTGGAGAAGAGTATTGAATGTACCATGGACTGCCAAGAAAATAAACAGATTCATCCTGGAGAAGGTTAAATCAGGCTACTCCTTGGAAGCAAGGCGTCTGGGGCTTCTTCTGACATACTTTGGACATGTTGTAAGGAGGAATAGATCCTTGGAGAGGGACATCATGCTTGGGAGTGTGGAGGGACAGCGCAGGAGAGGAAGACCCTCTACATGAGGTGGATTGATTCAGTTACTGGCGTAATCGGGATGGGTGTGTCAGAGGCAATGCGATTGGCACAGGATAGAGTAGAGTAGGGCTGTTGTACATAGGGTCGCTATGAGTCGCAAATGACTCGAGGGCACATAACAAAAACAACAACAGCAACATATATTGATATGACTGTTAATATAGAGAAAATGTTATTAAAAGTGATTGCATTATTTTACATTCTCACCAACAGTGTATTAGAGTTCCAATCTATCTACATCACCATCAGCATTTCTGTTTGTTATAATTTTGAATTTGCCACTATTGATGATATCTTGTAGTTGTTTTTATTTAAATCTTTCTAAATAGCTTGGTATTTGAAAATTGTTCCGTGCTTTTGACTATCTGACCTTCTTCTTTGCTGAAGAGTCAATTCATATCTTCTATTCATTTTTTGTTTGCTTTGTTTGCCTTGTTGAGGTTCTGAAGTATTTAAAAAATTTTACACATGAATTCTCTCAGTTATATCATTGTCAAATATTTGAACAGTATGTAGGCTTTCTTTGTTATTCTACTGAAGAAGTTTATTGATGCACACAAGGATTTGATTTTTTAAAAGGTCCAATCTATTTATTTTATCTTCTTTTGGTTGTATTTTTTTAATATTATGTTTGAAAGTTTACTCAGGCCATACATTGTTGTTGTTGTTGATTGCTTTTGAGTCAAGCATGACTGATAGCGACCCTATGAACAAAAAACCTGAAGCCTTTCTATAACTATCAACATTTATCAACGTTCATAGAGTTTCCAAAGCATGTTGTTTAGGAAGTGGATGTCATGCTTGCTGTTTATTTTTCCCTCTGATGATCTTTATAATTTGTTTGTTTGTTTGTTTTACTTCTAGGTTTCTGAATCACCTTGAGTTGTGTTATATATATGGTGTGAGTTGTAGATCTTGCTCCAGTTTTCTGTACCTGGATGAACAGTTTTACCAGCATCACTACAGAAGGCAGTCTTTAAAATTTGGAAATAGAAATACCATTTAACTTAGTTAGCAGAACTATAAATATAACCTCAAGAAATCAGAGCAGTGGCACAAGAAAATACCGGCACAATCATATTTATTACAGCACTATTCACAATAGCAAAGAGATGGAAGCACCACACATGCCCCGCCCCAAAGTGAATGGATAGAGATAGACTGTTATATGACAGACACAATGAAATATTATACAGCATTGTAAACAATGAACTCATTAAACAGTACACAATATAAGTGAATCTGGAAGACATTATGCTGAGCGAAATATATCACTCATAAAATATCAAATACTGCATAACACCACTGTTATAAAAATAAATTGGATGCAAAAGAGGAGAGCAGGCAAAGAATGCTTAAGTAATGAGTATTGCACTGAAATAGGTGAAGGCAAGGACAGTCTTAAAGAAATGGATGATTAAACTTTATGTGCATGAAAATTAACAATTTGGAACAGGGTCTGTACTCAAAAAGTTAGTTGAGGGAAGGGTAGAAAGAAAATTATGTATGAATTAATAAATGATTAAAAATTTAGCCCCTTTGTTTTTCACTAAAATAACAATTAAAAATATATATTGAAAAGATATTCAAGGAAGGAAATACCAAAGTTGTTGTCAGAAGTTAACTTGGAAACAAATGCTATCATGTAAAATGAAGTACACTGAAGGAAGTTATACAGAGCTTATCATATGATGTCATAGAGTGGGTCAAAAATACACACTAAAGTGCAAATATACAGGTTTGGAATATCAGAAGAGAAGAATAAGCTTTGAATTTATCAAGCTGAAATAAATGAAAAATTTAAAGCATGCTTTCACTAAAATATCATTCTATGGGAAAATGGGAAAATGAAAGATGCACATTCAGTGTCAAGAAGAATTCAATAACTTTCAATCATTTCTGAAAATGGCATATGATGAACAACTGATAATACAGAAGGAAGAAGTTCAAATTATGCTGAAACCACTCTCAAAACCAAAATCCCAACAATTAATACAAGATTAATTTATATATGTGAAGAAATGAATGCATTGTTAGAAGTGCCCATTTGTCCTTGCCAAATTTGAAAGACAAGCACCAACCAATTAGGTGAGATTCATGTTCAAAGAAAAATGATCCAACAGAATGATAAATGATCAAGCAATATAATTTCACAGCAAATATTGGTAATGCTTTAGTAAATAACTTGAAACTTTTTTAGAAAGTTGCACCAGAAAACTAAAAGATAATTTCCAAAAATTCAAGCTAGATTCAGGAGATGGGAAATGAGAGATAATATTGTGATTTCAGAAGGATCTTCACCAAATGCATAGAATACCAGAAAAGAGTTTGATATTATCTGCCATCAAGTAAAAACTAATCCATAGCTTACCCTCAAGCAGGTTTTTAGAGACAATATACTAAGTGGGAAGAGAGTGCCTATCCCTTTACCCTCAAGCAACTGATGGATTTGATCTGCATGCCTTTGACATTGCAGAACATCTTTTAACCATTAGGATGCCTGATTTTATTGACTAAATTAAAGAATTTGTGTAAACAATATCAAAGTATAGATAACATTACAAATAAAATAACTTCTTTAGTACTTATGCAAAATCAGTGTAAAGAACAAGATCCAATTATTCAAATTGTGAAAAGAGATACTGCATGCTTTAAAATCAGAAAGATTGTACATAGGGCTGTATACTTTCATATACTTAATCTGTTTACTGAGCAAATAATATGAGAATTTTTACCATGTAAAAGTAAATGCCCCATCATGATTTGAGAAATACTGATTATCAACCTGCAACATTCATATGATATACCTTTGCTTGCTGAAATCAAAGAGGACTTGAAGCACTTACTTATGAAGCTTATAGATTATAGCAATAAGTATGGATGACACTTGAAGATAAAGAAATCAGTAATCTTCACAACTAACCAATAAACAAGGTAATTATCAATAGCAAAGAGAAATTATCAATCATTTTATTTTACTTGCATCCATAAGCAACATACATGGACACAATAATCAAGAAAATTACAGAAATTATTGTGCTAGACAAATGTGCTCTCAAAGCCATGAATATCGTCTACAAGACTTCCTTACTCATGAAGTGATATATTAGATCTGTTCTAGTAAATAACAAAGGGAAAGTATAAAACAAAAATTCATTTTCTCCAAAGTAGGAATAGATTCACTAAGCATCAACAACAGAGTAATAATAACAATAGTAATACAACTGTCTCTCTGTTTTTTGTCTTGAAACCCAACATAAAACTAACCAAGTAATAGCAATACATAGATCTTGTATGTTAAGCTTAACATATCTTCATATCTGTTATTGTAATTTAACTATGACACATGAACAATAGCCCTGAATCCTACCCTATAATGTTCTAATTTCATCATTTCTGACATATTTGAGCCAATTGTTACACTCAATCTAACTTGTTGAAGGTCTTCCTCTGCTGTGCTAACTCTCAAACTCTTTGAATATTATGTAATTTTTTCCAAACACTAGTCTTTCCTAACAACATACCCAAAGTACATGAGATGAAGTTTCACCAAGACCTTCAACAAGTCAGATTGACCAATTCCCCAATTTCTTGTTATGCATCAGAGAACTGGACAATGGCTAAGGATGACAGAAGACGAATTGATGCCTTTGAGTTGTGCTGGAGAAAAGTATTGAACATACCATTGACCAACAAGATAACAAAGAGGTCTGTCTGTCTTGGAGAGGGTGAAACCAAATTGCTCCTTGAATACAAGCATTTTGAAGCTCTGCCACACATATTTTGGGCGCATGACCAGGAGGATCCAGTCCTTGGGGAAAACATGCTTGGAAGGAGGAGGCACAGTGCAGGAGAGGAAGATCCCAGATGAGACTGATTGACGCAGTCACTGGGGAAATGGGGTAGGCTAGTCGAAGACATTGAAATTGACTTAGGACAGGACAGGGTTCAGAGTTACTGTACATATGGACACTATGTGTCATACATGACTTGATAACACACAAATAACAACAACATCATAAGCTAGTGGTGAGGATTTTTGTTGTTGTTTTTTTTAAGATGTGTGCCATATTAAAGATATTTCCTGCAACAAGCATTTTAAGTCTACTTTAGGTTCAGCTGTTGTTGTTGTTGTTATGTGCCCTCGAGTCGCTTGCAACTCATAGCGACCCTATGTACAACAGCCAGCAAGGTTTTTTCAGCTGCATAATATAGGTTGTTGAGGAGTCTTCCCCTGATTCTGATGGTATATTCTTTTTCATAACATCTAACTTTTCAAATAATTTATTCAATATGAATATTCAATAGGTACAGAAAAGGAATATAGCCTTGAAGTTTTTTCTTCTTCTTTTTTTTTTTTTTTATTTAGACCACATAGTGTTTACATGCTCTGTTTAGACAAGAGCTTCTGGTTTAGTTTTAGCTTTTCACTGAACGTAATTAAGTATTCTTGGTTACCATTTTCTTCTCAATATTAGCCATAATTTGTTGTGATCCACACAGAATGCATTTGTATAGTCAATAAAATACAGGTAGACATACTTCTATTATTTCCTACTTTCAGACAAGTGACATCACCAGTTATACCTTTGGTGCTACATCTTTTCTAAATCTAGCTTGAATTTCTGGCATTTCTCTATCTATGTACTGTTCTAGACTTCTTGTAGTATTTTCTGTGATTCATGGTAAACTTGATGGCACATGATAACAACAACAAGTACCAAGTTTTCTATGCAGATTTATATTTTATTTCGTTTGTATTTTATTTAGATATTAAGTCCAAGGAATTGCCAATAGCAAGCATATGTTGTTGTTAAGTGCCGTTGAGTCACAGGCAACTCATAGCGACCCTATGAAGGAAAGTCCTTGACACTTTCATCCTCTCTCCCGGAGCAAGCACATAGACTTGGTATATTTTGAACAAATTCTATTTTTGTTAGTATTATTTTTTAGTGACAAGTTGGTTCCAACTTATAGTGGCCCTATATACCATACGTTGAAAATTTGTCCAACATTTTCCTGGCCTCATAATATCTGCTGTGCTGCAGTCATTATAGAAATTCTTTGAGAGTCTTTCTCGCTTTTACTGAGCCTTTTATTATTCAAAGTTTATATTCTTCTTGGAAATTGCCCTTTCTGATAACATGCCCAACCTACATTTTCAAATCTCCTCTTTGTGGTATTTATTTTAATTTAAAAAATCTTTAGTCATTATTTTTTGTTGTTGTTGTTGTTATGTGCCGTCGAGTCGTTTCCGACTTATAGCGACCCTATGCACAACAGCCCTAAACCCTGCTCTGTCCTGCGCCAAACGCACCGCCTCTGACACACCCATCCCGATTACCCCAGTCACCGAATCAATCCATCTCATAGAGGGTCTTCC
>NW_006400045.1:1575770-1577159 GCF_000299155.1 Elephantulus edwardii | reverse complement strand
CAGCCCCCGGCCTAGTTTTCACAGCTGATATTGAGCTTCTCCAGTGGTTCCTTCCACAGATGTAGTCGATCTGATTCCTATGCATACCATCAGGTCAATTACTTAGTCATTATTTACAAATATTTTTTATCTTTTAAAATCAATACTACAACTACATTATAGAACTAAATTTATAATTCCATTGTGGTCACAGTTTGAAGGGTTAAAACCTAGCATGAACATAAAATTGGAGCAATTAATTTAGTCATTGTCAAGGATGAATAAGTAGAGCATGAGAAAGAATATTCATTATGTGTTTAAGGAAAGGCTCTAGTTTTCCAATTAACATAAAAGCAGCATCAGCACAAAATGAGCATTAATATTCTACAGGATAATTGGCAACCTTTGTGGTATGACTTTTTGTTTGTTTGTTTTATTGTCTCATTTTAGCTATTTTCAAGAAGGTGCCATTATTTCTGTCATTATTTCCTAGGTGTCTGAAAAGGATTACCTTATTCTCATTTCTAAGCACAGTCACAGACATTTACCATGTACTTAACACAAATCACGTTGAAAACTTTGTGTAAGTGATCTTGTTTAATCCTCTTCACATCTCTGTGAGAGAGATTTATTTTTTCATTTTCATTTTGTAATTGAAGAGATTTGGGGATTCCCTAAAGTCACTTGATAGGGAATTTCATACTTAACTACAATGTTAAAAGTCTCTTGTATCTCATACTTTGAATTTGTATCATGCTTTGCTATATTAGTAAATTTATTGTCTCAATATCTAGAAGATGTTGTTATTGTTGTAACTGTTGTTCTGTGACATCAGGTCACCTGCAACTCATAGCCATCAATGTATAATAGGTTTCAAGCCTGTCCTATCCTGAGTCAGTCTCAATGAATCCAACACAGCTACTCCCATAATTCCAGTTACTGAAAATCCTATGTAATATTTAAACTGGATTTTAGCTAAAATAACTAAACTTTAGAAAAAAATGAAGTTGCTCAATATGACAAAACACAGAAGCCATTGTTTTCCTACCTCTATGATTGTTTTCGTGTGCCAAATTGGCAAAACTACAGTAATTAGTGAGTATTTTAAAACCTTAGTCAAGATATAATTATGAAGTCTTATATATGATTGAATTAGTTTTTAGTAGATTGTTGTTGTCATGGAGTGCTATTGAGCCAGTTACAATTTATATGGATCCTGTGACAAAAGATCTGAAACTTGTACTAACCTGCACATCAGCTTCAGTCCATTGTTATTGTCACTGTGTCAAATTGTTTTGTTGATGGTCCTCCTCCCTATGATCTTCCCCTTCTTCCAGCATAAGTGTCTTTTTCCTAGGATTGACCTCTCCTGACAAGCCCAAAGAATGTGAATGGAAATTTCACCATTCT
>NW_006400045.1:1566711-1575260 GCF_000299155.1 Elephantulus edwardii | reverse complement strand
CCAAAGTATGTCAGGCGAAGCCCCAGAATCATTGCCTCCAAAGAGCAGCCTGGTTTAACCCTCTCTAGGATGGATCTATTTGTTTTCTTGGCAGTTCTACCCAGCATGATGTCCCTCTCCAAAGACCTGTCTCTCCTAGATTTTCTTATTCTTTACTTCTTATTTGTCCAGAAATAAGTATTTTTTTAAATAAGACTGCAGAAATCTCAAGATTTTTTAGCCACCCAGAGTTTTGAAAGCCAATTTCCTACAAATCTCTGTCTCTTCACCAGTTGTTTATTTTCAAACTCATAAATAGTATAACATTCAACTGTGTATGTTCTTCCATCGCTTAAGATCTCAAATGTTCACTAAGATTTCTACAAAAGAAGCAAATATGATGCAAGTACAAATTACAGTTTATTTTTAAAAATTAAGCAATCTGAATGTATTACAGCAATCATTTTAAACTGAGTGGTTCTGCCTCTCCAGAGACAATATTTTAGTTCTTCTAAAAGATTTTTAGATTTTTTAATAATGGGCTTAGTTTTCCCTTTTTTGCTATAGCTCAAAAATTTTGAAGTATATCTACTTAAAATTTCTATTCTTATTTAAATAAGCAATAAAGCAAATCAAACAAAATCCAGTGTTGTGACATCACTTTTGACTCGTTGCAACCCTCCATTGATTTCCCAAAACTGTAGATATTAACTTAAGCAGACTAACTTTCTCTCATATATCATCTGGTAAATTTAAACTACTAAATTTTTGGCTTACAGTCATATATTGTTACTGATTCCCTTTGAGTCGAGCATGACTCATAGTGACCTTATGAACAAAAGGTCTGAAGCTCCTCTATATCTATTGATATTTATCAAAGTCCACAGCATTTGCTATAAATCACTTATTAATCTACAAGACTTCCTTCTGAAAGTTAGTATTTGTGGACACATTTTTGGGATTTTTTGACATTCTAAATAACTAGGCCAGGAGCAGATGGTGGTTCACACAATCAATTACTCATATGAAAGTTCAAATTGAGGCCAAAGAAAATGAAAATAATTGCACAGGAACCAAGATATGATCTCGAATCAATTCCACTCCAAGAACATCTTAAGAATATATTTGAGGCATTAAACACCAATTACTGAACCAGTTGAGTTGTTGGATAATATAAAATATATCATCCATGAAGAAAGTAAAAGGTCTTTACAAAAACAGAGGAGAAAGAGAAAACCCAAAATAAATGTTGGAAGAGACTTTTTAAAAAAGTGCACTGAAGTGTAGAGAAACCAAAAAAAAAAGGAAAACATGTTGAAGTGAAAGAACTAAACAGGAGATTTAAAAGGGAAGCTCAGAAGGACCAAGAAAGTGTTATAATAAAATATACAGAGAGTTAGAATAGGACAATAAAAAGGGAAGGGTTCTCTCTGCATTTCTCAAGCTGAAAGAACTGAAAAAACAAATTTAAGCCTTGTGTCACAATACTGAAAGATACTTTGGGCAATATATTGAATGACCTAGAGAGTATCAAAAAAGGAAGGAGGGCATACACAGAATTTCTGTACCAGAAAGAATTGTTTGACTGTGAAAAATTTCAAGAAGTACCTTATGAACAGGAAGCAATGGTAATGAAGGAGGAAGCAGTAGCTGCATTGAAGGCATTGGAATAAAATAAGACTCAGGAACTGATGGGGTACCAATTGATTTGTTTCAATTAACAGATGCTGCCTTGGATGTGCTTACCATTCTATGCCAGGGAATTTGGAGAACAATGGATTGGAAGTGGTCCATATGTGTTTCCATTCCCAAAAAAGTTCATCTAGATGAATATTGAAACTATCGAGCAATATCATGTTGTTGTTTTTATGTGGCATCGAGCCATCTGCAACTCATAGCAACCCTATGTACAACAGCCCTAAAACCTGCTCTTTCCATTGCCAATTAATATCATATGCAAGCAAAATACCACTGAAGAATATTCAAAAAGGCTAGAGCAGTACATAGACAGGGAACTGCCAGAAGTTCAAGTGGAATTTAGAAGACACCAAGGCACAAGATATATCATTACTGATGTGAGATGGATCCTGGCTGAAAGTAGAGAATACCTGAAGAATGTTTATTTGTGCTTTATTGACTATGCAAAGGCATTTGACTGGATCTAAACAAGTGTGGCTGACATTGAGAAGAATGAGAATTCCAGAGCACTTGATTATGCTCATGTAGAAGCTATTGTTGTCAACAGAGCAGGCTTTGTATAGTTTAAAATTGAGAAGGGAGTATGTCGGGGTTGTATTCTTTCTCCATACCTATTTAATCTGTACACTGAGCAAATTATCTGAGAAGCTGGACTCTATGAAGAGGAGTGTGGCATCAAGATTGGAGGGAGATTCATCAATAACCTGTGTTATGCAGATCATACAACCTTGCTTGCTGAAAGTGAGTAGAATTTAAAGCACTTGTTGCAGAGTATAAAGGAATGAAGACTTCAGTATGAATTTAATTTCAATATCAAGAAAACAAAGATTCATACTACTGGACTGATATGCAATAATATGAAGGATGGAGAGGAGATTGAAACTATCTTTGCTTGGATTAACAATTAATAGCCATAATATCAACCATCATGAAATAAGGAGACACATTGCACTGGAAAAATCTACAGTTAGGGACCTGTCCAAATTTCAGAGATGTAATAATGTCAGTTTGAGGACTAAGGTGTGTCTAATTCAGGCCATAGTCTTTCAGATTACTATTTATGCATCTGAGAGCTGGACAATGAATATGGGAGACAGAAAAATGGTTGATGCTGTTGAGCTGTGATGTTGGAGAAGAGCACTGAACACAGTCAAGCGAACAAACATATACGGAGAAGGACAGGAGCAGCCAGAGTGCTCTTTGGAAGCAAGAATGATGAGACTTCACCTCACATATTTCCTTGGAGAAGGACATGATACTGAAAAGGGTGGAAGATCAGCTAAGGGGAGAAAGACCCTCAACTAGGTAGATTGACACAATTACTGGTGCAATGGGACCATGTGTGTCAGGAATTCTGAGGATGGCTCAGGATTGAATGAATTCAGATCTTTCGTTCATTGGGTCACTACCAACTCAATGGCATCTAACAAAAATAACAACAGCAAAATAAAGTAAAAGGAAATGAGTATTCAATGACTTTTTTTAAAATTTTATATTCAAACAGATATTAATGATGAAAATGAGACAGCCATGATAACTGTGGGCAAAAGAAGGAAAAAAATACTATGAAGAAAAATATACATAAAAAAGGCAATCTCTTAATTCCTGAATTGCACAAAGGATATTATAGCCTGCAAAAGAGGATGTTGTTGTTAGACACTGTAGAGTAGAGTATGATCCATAGTGACCCTATGAACAACAGATCTGAACTTGTCCTGTCTTGTGCCATTCTCACGATCTCTGACATACTTTGCCCTTTGCTGAGTCACTGTGTCAATACATCTGGTTGAAGGTCTTCCTTTCTTTCACTGATAATCCATATTTCGAAGTACGATGTCCATCTCCAAGGAATAGCCTTTCCTAGCAATATTTCCAAATCATGGGAAATTATTCTTTATCATCTTTGTCTCCAAGGAGCACTCTGACTTCACCCTATCAAAGATACATATGTTTGTTCTTTTGATAGTCCATAAGATTTTCAATACTTGTCTCTACCACCACAGTTCAAAGATATAAATCCTTCTGTCATCCTTATTCATTGTCTAATCAGATGCATAGTAAGCACACCTTAGTCTTCAAACTTTTATCATTGCCCCTTATTATTTTGGAGAGGTTCCTCATTACAGACTTTGCCAATTCAATATGTGTCATGATCTCTGTACTGATGGTACAAAGCATGTTGATTGTTGATCCAATTAAGAGAAAGTTGCTGATAATGTCAATCTTTTCTCCATCTATCATTATATGCCTATCAGCTCAGAATTGAGAATTTTTGTGTTCTTAATGTTAAGTTGCAAATCATATTGAAGGCTATAATCTTTGATCTTCTGTACCAAACACTTTAAGTTCTCCTTACTTTCTGCAAGCAGATGGTGTCATCTGCCTGTTGTTTGTTGTTATGTGCTGTCGATACACTTGTGACTCATAGCAACCCTATATACAAGATCCCTAAACCCTGCTCTATCCTGTGCCAACTTCATTGTCTCTGACACACTTACTCCAACTACCCCAATCACTGAATTGATCCATCTCATTAAGAGCTTGCTTTCCTCTCTTGCACTCTCCCTCCACTCTCTCAAACATGATGCCCCTCTCCAACCACTGGTCCCTCCTTGCAACATGTCCAAAGTATGTCAGACAAAGCTTCAGAATCCTTGCTTCTAAGGAGAAACCTGGCTTCACCCTCTCCAGGGCAAAACCGTTTATTCTCCTAGTCCATTGTATATTCATCACTCTTCTCCAGCACCATAGCTCAAAGGCATCAATTCTCTTTCTATCATTCTGAGTCACTGTCCAGCTCTCTGAGGCACACAATTGCAAAGATTGTATAGCCCAGATTAGGCTCACCTTAGACTGTCCTGATCTTGTTGCTCTTCAGTACTCTGGAGAGGTCCCTGACTTTCCCAATGTAATTTGTCTCTTGAGTTCCTGGCTGCTGGTACCAAGAGTGTTGATTGTGAAACCACACAAACCAAAACTGTTAACTATCTCAATCTCTTCACCATCTATACTGATGTTGCCAATTGACCCAGTGGTTAGAATCTTTGTTTTCTTGATGTTGAGCTTCAATCCTTATTGAAGGCTGCAGTTTTTGACCTTCTGCAGCAAGCACTTCAAGCCCTCCTCAGTTTCAGCAAGCAGGGTTGTGTCATCTGCATAACATGGATTGTTGATGCATCTTCTGCCAATCCTGATGCCACATTCCTCCTCGTACAGTCCAGCGTCTCAGATGATCTGTTCTGCATACAGATTGAAAAGGTATGGAGACAGAATACATCCCTGGCAAACACCCTTCCCAATTTTGAACCATGCTATGTCTCCTTGCTATGTTCTGACCACTGCCTCTTGGTCCAAGTATAGGTTTCGCATAAGCACAATCAAATGTTCTGGGATTCCCTTTCTTCTCAGAGTCAAACACAGATCGTTGTTATCCACACAGTCAAAAGCCTTTACATAGTCAATGAAACACAGATAGACATTCCTCTGGTACTCTCTTCTTTCTGCCAAGATCCATCTACATTAGCTATGATATCCTTAGTACCACGACTTCTTCTAATCCCAGCCTGCACATCTGGCAGTTCTCTGTTGACTTGTGGCTCCAGTCATTTTGGGGTAATTTTCAGTAGAATCTTGCTTGTGTGTGATATGAATGATATTGTATGATAATTTATGCACTCTATTAAGTCACCTTTCTTTGGAATGGGAACAAATATTGATCTCTTCCAGTAATTTGGCCAGCCTCACTCCAAATTTCTTGGCACAACTTAGTGAGCACATCCAGGACAGCATGTTTGTTGAATATGTCAATTGATATGTCGTTAAATCCTGGAGCCTTTTTTTGACATTTCTTTCAGAGCAATTAAAACTTCCTCCTTCATCACCTAACGAAGATTATTGGTGTGACTTCCTCTGAAATGGATGCCATATTCTTTCACATTGAATCCAGCCTCTTAAAATAATATGCTCAGCAAACAGACTTAATAAAAATGGATTAACAAGTGAGGAAAGGGAAATTAATAGGAAAGAAAATAACTTTTAGGTAACAAGGAATAAAAAAGATTTAAGAATGGATGTTAATTTTCAGCTAAATATGATGGAAACTTACAGTTTCCTAATAAGTATAGGAAGTGACCATTTAATAAATATATTATCATTTTTAAATAAAGATTTGGGGAGTTTTAATCTTTTCTCCAAAGTAGTACAGCTAATGTGTGGAAGAAGAGGGCTGAGATCATGGTCTAAGTAAGGGACTGTGGTGGCATAATAGGTTATATAATGGACAGCTAACTGAAAGACAGTTCATTAGACTGTGCCTGTCACTCCCCAGGAGAATTATAAACAAACTGTTTCCACAGAAATTTACAACTTCATAAATTTAATGAGGGTTTACCTAAGTTTCAACAAACTAGACTACAGTAAATTTTAGGGTTTATGGCCTACCTTTTAAATTAACATTATTAATGGCATTTAACAAACATGAGGAGGACAAAAAGTGCTTTCTGTAAAAAAAAAAACCCAACAAACAACCCGCACTATACCCTTTATGGATTACATTTAAACATCTACTTAACAAAGACCTATCCTGAGTGAAGGGTCAGCAGGAAACATTATGATGGACGGAGATGGGAGTTATATTGTTAATGATTTCGTCTTATTTAGATCCACAATCAGCACCCGTTGTACCAGCAGCCAGGAGATCAGGAAATGTATTGCTTTTGGTAAGGCTGCTGTCATACATCTCTCAAAATTACTGAAGAATAATGATTATATTTTGAAGACTAATGTGCCCCTGATGTGGCCTATGGTCTTTTCAATCACTTGCTATGCACCTGAGAGCTGAACAATGAATAAAGCTGACAGGGGAGAAAAATTAATGCCTTTGAGTTGTGCTGTTGGAGAGGAATACTCAATATCTCATGGACTATTAAAAAAACTAATAGGTACATCTTGTAAAAGGTACAGCAAAAGTGTTCTTTGGAGAAAAGTACAGCAAAGCTTGGACTCTCATACTTCGAGCATGTTACTAGGAAATGTTATTCCTTGGAAAGGGATATTATGCTTGGAAAAGTGGAGGATTGCCAAAAGAGCAGAAGATTCCCAATGAGAAGAATTGACATGGTGACTACAACAATGGGATCAAGTGTATCAGAGATAGTAAAGATGACATAGGGTACAGGTATGTTGTTCATAGGGTTGCTATGAGTCATATTCAGCTCAATGGCACCTAACAACAACAATAAATAGCAGAGTGGTAAAGAGTCATTCTTCTAACTCAAAGGAATATGGTTCAAACCTACCAGCTGCTCTTTGAGATAAGAATGTGCAATCTTCTATTGTGTGATTTTCAACCTCACTAGAGAGTCAGATTTGCCGCATTTCTGAATCGACAAAACATAACTATAGCACCTCTGTATAAAATCCAATCTGAAAACAGAATTTTCTTTGTTAAATTAATGAGGCTGTTTCAATGTAGAATATGTCTTAAGCCTAACCATATATAAGATAAAAGGAGAATTAGGCACAAAGATAATCAATTATAAATAAGGGAAGGATGTGTACCACATGGATTTCTTCAAGAAACACAGAGGAATGCTAGAGAAGCTAAAACAAATTCCTTTCTAGGGAAGGTAGGGTCAGTCAGCCCTTATAATTGAAGAAATGTGTTCATATCGTGGTCCTTTTGACATATTTTGGAATATAAAATGGGTAAAGGATTTTTTTTTAAGAATTTTTGAATACTCACTGCTTTTAAGATGCCCACTTCTTGAGTGTCATCAATGCACAAAATAATGTTGTCATTCACATTTAAAATGTTTGCTGAAGAAAGTCAAAGATAGCAGCCTTCAATATGAATTACATTTCAACATAAAGAAAGTAAAATTTCTCACCACAAGGTAAATTGGTAGCATGATGATAGAGATTGAAGTTGGTAACAATTTCATCTTACTCAGGTCTAAAATCAAGATTATTGGCACCCCAGCAGTCAAGAAATCAAAAGACAAGTTGTTTGGGGCAAAGATCAATGATGATTAATTTTATAAGACACAATGTGAAAAAAGTATATCATATAGAATGAAATACAACATAAATGGAAGATTGTATAAAGCACAATATACATGCATGAAACAAAACATGTGTGAATAGTAAAACTATTAATAAAAAATGGTACAATATACATAGAAGGGGCTCAAAGAATGTAAAGGAATGAATAAAATTGTTGTCAAACATAAATAAAGAGTTCATGGGATATTTCTAGTTTGATTTTTTTAGTTTTAAAGATTATATCAGGACAATTAATTGTCACTACAAGAGAATCTGTAAACCTCCATATTTCCTGAAATTGTTGATCCCAATATAATTTGAAATTATATTCTCTATTTTCTCTTTTTTTAATCCATTTAGATAATCCTTGATGAAATCATTCAGTTATATTATTTGGATTGTTGTTGTTAGGTGTCATTATGTCAAGTATGACTCATGATAACCCTATGAACAATAGGTGTGAACTGTGACCTAGCCTGTGTCTTCTCACAATTTCTAACACATCCGAGCCCATGGCACTGTTTTAATCCACCTTATTGAGGGTCTCCCTCTTTTTCATTGTTTTTCCATCTTTCCAAGCAACATGTATCTCTCCAATGAATAGGCTCTCACAGAAGTTGTCCAAAGTATATGAGATGTACTTTATCATCTTTGTCTCCAGGGAATACTCTGGCTTCACCTTCTACAAAACGTATCTGGCTAGACTGGATCTGTTGTTGTTGTTATGTGTCGTTGAGTCGCTTGTGACTCATAGCGACCCTATGTACAACAGCCCTAAACTCTGCTCTGTCCTGTGCCAATCGCACTGTCTCTGACACTCCCATCACAAT
>NW_006400045.1:1552071-1562961 GCF_000299155.1 Elephantulus edwardii | reverse complement strand
GCCCTTTTGATTTTCTGACTCCAACTCATTGCACATTTCATTGTAATATTTTACTTTGTCGTCTCATGCTGCCTTTTGAAATCTTCTATTCAACTCTTTAGTATCTTAAATTCCTCCTTCTACTTTGGCTTCTCTGTGCTTCAGTGCAATTTTCAGAGTCTCTTCTGACATCCTTTTGGTCTTCTCTTCCCCTTCTGTCTTTGCAGTGACCGTTTGCACTCTTCCTGGATGATACCCTTGATATCCTCCCACAACTCCTCTGGTCTTCACTCATTAGTGTTCAAGGCCTCAAACCTGTTCCTGAGCTGGTTATGAAATTCAGGTGGGATATACTCGTGTTTTGGTTTCTGTGGATTCGGTTTAATTTTCCTCAGCTTCAGCTTAAACTTGCATATGAGTAGTTTGTCATCTGTTCCACAATCAGCTCCTGGCCTAGCTTACACAGCTGATGCTGAACTTCTCCAGTAGTTCTTTCCGCAAATGTAATAAATCTGATTCCTATGCATACCATCGGGTGAAATTCATGTATATAACCTGCGTTTATGTCTCTTAAAAAACGTATTTGCAATGAATAAGTCATTGATCGTGAAAAATTCTATCATCCTTTCTCCAGTTCTATTTCTGTCACCGAGACCATGTTTTCTAACTACTGAATCTTCTTCTCTATTCCCAACTTTTGCATTCCAGTCACCCATTATTATCAATGCATATTGATTGTATGTTCGATCTATCTCCGACTGTAAAAGTTGGTAAAAATCTTCTATTTCCTCTTCCTTGGCTCTCGTTTTTGGTGCATATATCTGAATGATAGTGGCATTCACTGGACTTCCTTGTATGCATATGGATATTTTCCTGTCACTCACAATATTGTACTTCAAGATGACTTTAGCAATGGCTTTCTTAAGTAGGGGTATGAAATTGAACCCACAGTATTCCTAAGGTACATTTATATTTAAAATCCACTATCTATACTATAACAAGAGTCTTTGAATGTATTTCTATAACCATATTTTTTAATTGTAATTTTCGTGAAAATATACAGAAAACCACAGTTAAATGGACATATTTGGTTTAACAAATTGAGCATTAAGAATTTTTTTTTTTATTTTTGTGTGAGTGTACCGTCAAATCAGATCTGACTGGTACAGGAGGAGATTGTTCCTCCTTTCCCCAGCAGAGCATCTGGTGGATTCGAACCGTGTGCCTCTGGGATTGTAGTTGCAGCTCCTTGTCACTAGGCCACCAGAGCTCCCCGAGCATAAGAATTTTAAAACTATGTATAATTCATAAGACAAATTTACTCATTATCCATTACTATTATGAGTTGACATGATAGATCATTTATTTTTAAACAATAAAAAGACAATAGACTATTATGTAGCACTCAGAAGCAATGATTGTAAAAACCACTATATAACATGGAAGTGTCTGAAGAGCATTACATACAGTGAACTAACTCAGTCTCATAAGAACAAATAAGTAAGTCCATTGTTGTAAATATATAAGGATTACTAGTAAAATGTGCACAAAATTCTGGAGAGGGAAGGGGAGAATTGAGGGATTGAGGATGGGAAGGAGGAAACATCTCAAGGTAGTAGATTTTGTTATATAGAGGAATGGATGAAGAAATCAGGAGAGACCCACTGTGGAGAAGGTGAGAAGGTGGGCATGGATTAATGGGGATAAATTTTATAAAATACAGAGTATGATAATGGTAATATGAAACACAATGTGAACGGAGGAATGCATGAAACACAATATATGCAATGAAATACAGTGTATATTAATTGTGCATGCAAACCAATAAAAATAAAAATTATTTTGTTTTAAAATACTATTTTTTATTTCTTTTCTTTAGTTTTTACCATGCTGCAAAATAAAAGACTAAAGTGTTCAAAAAGTAAAATATATCTATCTACAGAGACTTTCAAAATAGAAGAGTATTCAGAAGGTGTAAATATGTTTGTTGAAGCCCAAGTGTAACTTAGAAAAAATCATGACCATGTGCCATGTTGATGATCCTTTCACAGAGTAGTTAAATGGTCACATAAAAGTGTCAACTATATGTTAGCCATGGACAAGTCAAGAATTTGATCACCTATTTAATACTTTTCTTGAACAATAAAGTCTTCAGAGGTTAGAATTATTTTTATAATTAGCATTTCTGTTTCTAGGAAGTTCTTGTGGCCTACTGGTAAGAGCTTGCACTGCAATTCTAAATGCACATGGTTCGAATTCACAAGCTGATCTCTGGGAAGAGGATGGGTGATCCATCTCCTCTCATGCTATTAATGGCTTTTGGAAACATGCTGGAGAGTCATTTGTAAGTAGGTTCTGTCAATGGTATGTAAAAACAATATGGGCACATTCAATATTTAACATAAGTTATAATACCTAAGGACGCTATGGGAAGAATATTGAATGATCTGAAAAGAATGAAAAATGAGTGGAAGGAGTGCATAGTCACTGTACTATTAAAAAATGGTTGACAGAAGAATTTCATAAAGCAACATATGATTAAGAGGCAATGGTGAAGAAGGAAAAAGTTCAAGTTGCTTTTAAGGACTTTGCAAGAAAACAAAGCCCTAGGAATTGACAGCATGCTAAGTGACATGTTTCAACAAACAGATGTTCCCCTGGATGTGCTTATAAGGTTTTGTGAAGAAATCTTGAGGACAACTACCTGGCCAAATGACTGGAAGAGATTCATATTTATTCTTATTCTAAAAAAAAAGGTGATCTAACAGAGTTTGGAAATTATAGAACAATATCACCAACATCAGACACAAACATCTGGAATAGTACATTAACAGAGAAATACCTGAGGTAAAAGCTGGGTTTAGAAGAGGCCATGACATTAAAGACATTATCACCAATGTCAGGTGGATCTTGGCTGAAAGCAAAGAGTACAAGAAGAATGTCTATCTGTGTTTCATTGTCAAGGCTAAGGCATTTGACTTTGTGGATCACAACAAATTGTGGCTAACCATAAGGAAAATGGGAATCCCAGAATATTTGGTTGTGTTTAGGTAAATTACCTATCTTTTGCTGGCCCAGAAAGCATTACTTTGAGTGAACTAATTCAGTGTCACAAGGATAAATATTGTATAAAACCATTATTGTAGAATGAGTATAAAGATCCAAGAGGGGTGGGAGAGATTGGAAGTAGAGGGATAAGGATATGCCGGGGAGGAAGGGGAAGATGGGATGGAAGATTAATCATGGGGTTGTACAATTTGATGAGTGGGTGGGTGAGGGAAATTGAAAGAATTTGTTCTTGAAAACAATGTATTCAAATTTTGTAAATAAACTGGTAGACAAAAAATACAAACTGAGGAAAAAAAAAAATAACCCAACAAGAACAAAACCCAACCTATACTTGGATTGCGGAATGTCTCGAGGTCTTTTCTTCTTCGATTACCTGGGGAGATGGAAGGGGTCTGAAGCTGACCTCTAAGCTGCCCAGCCTTTGTTATCGAAGAAGAAAAAACGGGGAGACATTTGTTCCAGCACACCGCTCAGAGGAGGGGTTAGGCATCTGACAAGCTGAAGGCTGGGCAGCTTAGAGGTCAGCTTCAGACCCCTCCCATCTCCCCATGTAATCGAAGAAGAAAAAACCGCGAGACATTCGTTCAAGAAAAGCCTATCTACACACCAGTTCTACAGGATGCATCACCTTTAGTCGGGAAAAATTACGACTAAACTTCAAAGACTTTGATTCCAACATAAGGAACTACCATCAGCTGATGTGTTTGGAATCACAGAAGCCATGGAAGCTTCATATATAAGTTATTAGATGGAGGGCTGGTCAAAGGGAGATAGATGTGAAGGGAGGGGGTAGAAGTGGCTGGGTATCCTGGTGGATGATGGAGCAGGGAAATAAGTGGGTAAAGACACGTGTGAGAAAGGCAGGGACAACACTGACACTAAAGTTAACGCCGCAATAAGGGATATACCTTTAACTTGCTGGTCTGTCTGATACTTCTCTAAATCTGAACAGTCACATTAAGACAGACTAGGAAGAAGGATTGGCCATCCACTTCTGAAATAGCAGGCCTCTGAAAACCCTATGTACAAGAAACTGAAGAGGACCTGAAGCGCCTGCTGCAGAGTGTCAAGGAATGCAGCCTACAATATGGATTGAGGCTCAATGTCAAGAAGACAAAGATTCTCACCACTGGACCAATTGCCAGCATCAGGATGGATGGTGAAGAGATTGAGATTGTACACAGCTTTAGTTTGCTTGGCTCCATAGTCAACAGTCTTGGCACCAGCAGTCAGGAAATTAAAAGGTGCATTGCCATGGGAACATCTGCTGTTAGGGATCTCTCCAAAGTACTGAAGAGCAATGGTGTCTCTCTGGAGACTACAGTGCGTCTGATACAGGCTATGGTCTTCACAATCACTTGTTATGCATTAGCGAGTTGGACAATGACCAGGGAGGATAGAAGGAGAATTGATGCCTTTGAGCTGTGGTTCTGGAGAAGAGTATTGAGAGTACCATGGACTGCTAGGAAAACAAACAGATTTGTCCTGCAAAAGGTTAAATCGGGTGGCCCCTTGGAGACAAAGATTCTGAGGCTCCGTCTAACATACTTTGGACATGTTGTGAGGAGGGACTGGTCCTTGGAGAGGGATATCATGCTTGGGAGGGTGGAGGGACAGCGCAGGAGAGGAAGGCTCTCTATGAGGTGGATTGATTCAGTGACTGGGATAATTGGGATGGGAGTGTCAGAGACAGTGTGATTGGCACAGAACAGAGCAGAGTTTAGGGCTGTTGTACATAGGGTCGCTATGAGTCGCAAGCGGCTCGACGGTACATAACAACAACAACACAACAACAATACTTGGATTACGAAACAATCCTCAGAACAGATCAAGTAAACACTGAATGGTTCAATATTTGAAAAGGAGTGTGTCAAGGGTGCATCCTGTCTCAAAACTTCTTCCATCTGCATGTGGAACAGATAATTCAGAAGGTTTGACTTTATAAGGATGAATATGACATTAGGATTGGAGGAAGATTCATCAACAACCTGTATTATGCCGATGATATTTCTTGCTTGCCAAACTGAGGAGGACCTGAAGTGTTTGCTATAGAAGGTCAAGGATCGTATTCATCAATATGTATTGAAGCTCAACATTAAAAAGACATTTTTTAAAAAAAAAAAGACAAAGAATCTTATCATCGAGCCAATTGGCAGCACCATGTTGGATGGAGAATATATTGAGGTTGTTCGCAATTTCAGCTGGCTCTGCTCCACAGTCGCTCAGCACCAATACCCAGAAAATCCAAATTGCACTGGGAAAGTCTGCTGTCAGTGACATCTCCAAAATGCTACAGAGCAATGATGTCAATCTAGAGACTAGTCCATTGTCCATGCCACGGTCTTCACAATTATTTGGTATACATCAGAGAAATGGACAATGACCAATGATGACATAAAAAAAAATAATTGATACCTTTGAACTGTGATGCTGGAGAAGAATATTGAGCATAACATTAACTTCCAGGAAAATGAACAGATCTATCTTAGAGAGGGTGAAAGCAAGTTTCTCCTTGGAGGGAGAGATTTTGAAGATCCATTTTACGTACTTTGGACACATGGCCAGGTAGGATTAGTCCTTGGATAAAAACAAAAGTTTTGGAAAGTGGAGGGACAATGCAAGAGAGGAAGATCATGTACAAGATGGATTCACATAGTAACGGGAGCAATAGGATTAGGTATGTAGGAGTCAGTGAGACTGGTTCAGGATAGGGAAGATTCAGAGCTGTTGTACATAGGGTCGCTATGAGTTGTACAGGACATAACAGAAGCCCCATGGGAAGAAGACTGAATACATCAGGAACTGTCAAAAGAAAAATTTGAATCTTCCTTGGAGGAAGTGAAGTCAAAGTACTAATTAGAGGCAAAGTTGGTAGACCTCACATACTTAGAGTTTATTTTCTGAGGTGCCAGTCCTTGGTGGGAAAATTTCATGCTGGGTAAAGCAGCAGGTCAGCAAGCATTTGGAAGATTTTCAAACAGGATTGAGTGACATGTTGATCACAATAATGAGCCTGGGGATGGTAGAAATTGTGATAATGATGTAGACTTTATCAAGGTTTCAATGTGTTTCTCATGGGTTACTATGTGTCAATGTGAATTGATGGTAGCTCACAACGTCAATATAGATTGTTGTGGCTAGAATAGATTTAATGACATTATAAAAAAAATTTAAATGACTCTTTTAAGAAAACCAATCTGCCCAAAACAACAAAACCATCAGATGGTCCTTAATAATCCCTTGTTTAAATAAAGTAGAAGTTAATGGAAAATATACTTATTTACAAAACTGTGATCATTTAAAATTACTAATATGGGCATATATCCTCATTTGAGGGTTTATAAAAATACTGTTGTTGTTTTTGTTGTTGTTATATGCCTGCGAGTTGCCTGTGACTCACTGAGACTCTATGTACAACAGCTCTGAAGACTGCCCTGTCCTGAGTCAGTCTCACTGACTCCAGTACACTTACACTCATTTCCTTAGTTGATTGTTATCAGTTATCAATCAATATCATCCAGGGTCTTCCTCTCCTGCACTGTCCCTCCACCTTTTTGAACATAATGTCCTTGTCTAAGGATCTGTCCCTCTTGGCCACATGTCCAATATATGTAAGAAAGAGCTTCAAATTATTAGCCTCCAAGGAGAAACTTGATTTTATCCTCTCTGAGACAGACCTATTTGCTTTCTTGGCAGTCCATGGTATGTTCAAGACTCTTTTCCAGCACCACAGTTCAAAGGGATTGATTCTTCTTTTGTCATCCTTAGTCACTGTTCATCTCTCTGATGCATAGCAAGTAATTGCAAAGATCATGGCCTGGATCAGGAGCACCTTAGTCTCTAGATTGACATCATTCTTTCTCAGTACTCTGGAGAGGCTCCTGACAACAGATTTTCTCAGTGCAATTTGTCTTTTAATTTCCTGACTGCTGGGATCAAGAATGTTGATTGTGGCTCCAAGAAAACTGTAATTGTTTACAGTCTCAATCTCTTCACCATCTTTTATGGTGCTATCAATTGTCCCAGTACTGAGAATCTTCTCCTTCTTCTTCTCCTTCTCCTCCTCCTCCTCGTTCTGCTTCTGCTTTGTTTTGGTTTTGTGTGTGTACCATCAAATCAGATCTAACTGGCACAGGAGGAGATTGTCCCTCCTCCAACAGAGCATCTAGTGTATTTGAACAGCACACCTCTGGGATTGCAGTGCAGCTTTTTGCTAGTAGGCCACCAGAGCTCCCTGATAATCTTTGTCTTCTTGATGTTGAGCTTCAATCCATATTGAAGGCTAAAGTCCTTGACCTTCTGAAACAAGTGCTTCAGGTCCTTCTCAGTATCAGCAAGCCTGGTTGTATCATCTGCATAATGTAAGTTGTTGGTGAGTCTTCCTCCAATCCTGATGCCACCACATTCCTCCTCATAAAGAGTAGCTTCCAAATGATCTATTCTGCATATTGACTGAAATAGTATGGAGACAGGATGCATCCTTGACACTCTCCTGCTTTTGAAGCATACAGTGTTTCCTTGCTCTGTCTTGAGGACTGCTTTGTGCTCCAAGTGAACGTTTCATGTAAGCACAATCAAGTGTTCTGGGATTCCCTTTCTCATCAATGTTAGCCACAATTTTTTGTGATTCATGCAGTTAAATAAATGCCTTTGCATAGTCAATGTAACACAGATAGACATTCCTCTGGTTCTCTTTGCTTTTTTGTGAAGATCCGTCTGACATTGGTGATAGTGTCTCTAATATCATGACCTCTTCTAAACCCAGCTTGAATTTCTGAATAGTTCTCTCTCAATGTATCGTTCCAGTCATTTCTGGATAATCTTCAGGAGGATTTTGCTTGGGTGTGATATTAGTGATGTTGTTGTTGTTGTTATGTGCCGTCGAGTCGTTTCCGATTCATAGCGACCCTATGCACAACAGCCCTAAACCCTGCTCTATCCTGCGCCAACCGCACTGCCTCTGACACACCCATCCCGATTACCCCAGTCACTGAATCAATCCATCTCATAGAGGGTCTTCCCCTCCTGTGCTGTCCCTCCACCCTCCCAAGCATGATGTCCCTCTCCAAGGACCCGTCCCTCCTGGCAACATGTCCAAATTATGTCAGACGAAGCCCTAGAATCCTTGCCTCCAAGGAGTAGCTTGGTTTAATCCTCTCCAAGAGGAATCTGTTTGTTTTCCTGGCAGTCCATGATACACTCAGTACCCTTCTCCAGCACCACAGCTCAAAAGCATCTACTCTCCTTCTGTGGAATGGGAATAAATATGGATTTCAGTTGACCAGGTAGTTGTCCTTCAAATATTTTTGGCACAACCTGGTGAGAAGATCCAGGGTAGCATTCATTTGTTTAAATATGTCATTTGGTATTCCACCAATTCCTGGTACTATGAGGACTATAAAATATGTCAATATTTTAAAAAGCATTTTGAGATATTTAGTAGACTAAACCAGATGACTGATAATACTGCATATGCGAAAGACCCTTTACCTGCCTTCTCTCACTTAGTCCACATAGCATCCTGTGATATTTTTCTTATAGGGAGACTAATAACTAGAAAGCAGCTGACTTTATGTACTTCACCCAGCTAGTAAATAATAGAATGGTTTATAAATAATTGTTACTAGATGCCATACTTGATAATCTTTCTATTTATAGAAGATCAATAATTTTATCCAAGAATTCTAATTACAGACGTTAAATTATGTTTATATAAGATGTCAAGCTTACCCAGCTGTAGAATGTGAGTAGCTGAGTTCCCCCACACACATGCTTTTACTTTAAATAATGATTTACCATTAACTTTATTAACAGATGGGAGTCTTGGTGACATAGTGTTTAATGTATCAGGCTGCTAACAAATGATCTGCAGATAGAATCTACCAGTGTCTTCTTGGGGGAAAATAGGGCAGTCTCTTCCTGTAATGATTCACAAACTCAGGAACCAAATGAAAGGTCGCAGTGATTCAGAATCTACTTAGCCATCAGTTGGTTTGATTCTACTTTTTTTTGGTCTTATAAATAAGAAATTTTTATGTAATCATATGTGTATGATCATTATAAAACATGTTAATTAGGGAGAATAAAAAGGAATATATTTAAGAATTATAATTAGCAAAGAATTATAATTAGGAGTACACACAGCCTCCACATTTTAAAATCTATTGTTCAGTATAAT
Organism: Elephantulus edwardii; assembly: GCF_000299155.1. Taxonomy (NCBI): domain Eukaryota; kingdom Metazoa; phylum Chordata; class Mammalia; order Macroscelidea; family Macroscelididae; genus Elephantulus; species Elephantulus edwardii. Next base: position 1,553,735 of record NW_006400045.1, on the reverse strand, counting down.
GATAAAGCATCTATCTTTCTCAAATATTTTAAAAAATTTATGTTTTTCCCTCTCTCTAATGCTTTATACTCTTCATTGCTTGTTATCTATATAACATCTATAAACTATATCATCTAATCTTTATAATATATAGAGGTTATAATATGTAATATAGCACATATATTATATATAGCTTTTTTGTAAACTTATTTGTATTTATTATAACATGTAATCTATTTAAGAGGAATCTTGATGGTCTAATGGCAAGAAGCTGCATTGCAATCCTGAAGGCAGGGAAATTGAGGCCACCAGCCACTTGATGGAAGAAAGATGGGCAATCTCCTTTATGATTAACTGACTCTGAAAACCCCCCAGAAGGTCAGCTATGGGTTGGTTCTGACTGAATGGTACACAACAACAATATGTATGGTAGAACATCACTAATATCACACACATGTCAGATTCTGGTGAAGATTATCCTGAAACGGCTGGAATAATACATCAGCAGAGAACTGCCAGATGTGCAGGCTGTGTTTAGAAGCTGTGACACTAGGAATATTACAGCCAATGTTAGATGGTTCTTGGCTGAAAACAGTGAGTAACAGAGAGAAAGCTTTATCTATATTTCATTGATTTGACTATGTGGATCACAACAAATTGTAGCTAACCTTGAGAAGAATTGGAATCCCAGAAGACTTGATTGTGCTCATGTGAAACCTATGCCTGTTGGACCAGAAAGCAGTAGTCAGAGCAGAGCATCATTCAAGATCAGGAAAGGTATGAATTAGAGATGAATCCTAACTCCATACCTTTTCAATCTACATGCAGAACAGACAATTCAGGAGGCTGGACTTTAAGAAGAGGAATTAGGCATCATAATTGAAGGAAGACTCATCAGCAACCTTCATTATGTGGATGACACAACCTTACTTCCTAAAACCAAAGAGGATGTGAGACATTTGCTGAAGAATGTCAAGGACTGTAGTCTTCAATATAGATTGGAACTCAACATCAAGAAAACGAAGATTCCCATCACTGGGTCAACTGGCTGCTTCATGAATGGCAGAGAACAGCTTACTTGGTTCCAAAATCAGTTCTCTTGATATTGTTGTTGTTGTTGTTGTTGTTAGGTGCCATCGAGTTGTAGACGACTCATAGCGGCCCTATTAATGAAAGACCTGAGTACTGTTCGTACATAGAGTTTCCAGAGGCAAGCCATTTTGGAAGTGGATGCCACTCCCGTTTTGAGGCTTGTTTTAGTCTGGAAACTCCAGCCAACACTGTCCACCATGGGTACCCATTACCACGATTGGCACATCACTGTCACAGTCTTCAGCATCACAGCAACCACGAGTTAGCTCTGTACAGTAATGCACAGACCAGCGCTATATCACCTAGAAAAATGTTTGACAGGAAAACTATTTGAACCTGGCCCGAGGACCACAGATTAAAATCACCCACCTTCGGCTCAGCTTGATCGCATAACTTTTTGTCCACTAGGTCAACGTAGCTCTCTCTATGTCATTGTTGTTGTTGTTGTTGTTGTTAGGTGTCTTTGAGTCGTAGACGATTCATAGCAACCCTATGAATGAAAGGCCTGAGCACTGTTCATACATAACTACATATTAGTAGTCAGGAAATCAAAAGACAAATTTCATTGGGAAAATCTTCTGTCAGAGACCTCT
>NW_006400045.1:1549681-1551656 GCF_000299155.1 Elephantulus edwardii | reverse complement strand
TTGGGCATGTAAAACAGGGGAAACTAGTTCTTAGGCGACATCATGCTTGGAAGGGTGGAGGGAAAGTGAAGGAAAGGAAGACTCAGGATGAGATAGATTATCTTAGTGGCTGGAGCAACAGGACTAAGTCTGTTGGAAATGATGAGATTGGCTCAGGACAAGGTAGATTTCAGAGCTAATGTACATAGGGTCTCTATGAGTCACAGGTGACTCAAACAACATGAACCCAAGACTGTGCTAGAAATGCAGACTTTCAAACCCAATAATGTTGTTGTTATGTACCCTTGAATCAGAACCAACCCATAGGTGACCCACTAGGAAGTTTTCATAGGCAGTAAATTGCACAGAAAGAGATTTCCCCCATCATTATTATGCTAACCCTTACCAAATTCTAGACTCAGCATAAAAATTTGCATTTTTTACAACATAGTTACTCTTAGCTGCTGCCTTCTTATGGGCTGTTCATATGGTAACTTTACATACAAGAAAACTACATTCTATTCTATGCCATCTTAATAACAATAATAATGTTTGAATTATTTTTTTAAAAATCTTCTGAAGTAGTTCACACATACTGAGTTTAAGAAAGGCTGCTCTCTGGCATTCAGCTTCCCAGTATAAAATTAAACACACATAACTGTAAAGATTTCTCTTTTCTTATTTCTTTTACATAAAAGATCTTTGATGAACGTATAGATGTACTATATAAAACACAAATTGTTCCCTTGGGACTGGTTAGTCTCATAATCTGTGTTTAACAGTATACTGAGTTCCTTGGGTTGTTAGACACCCCTTAAAAGCAAAGACACCTCATTCTCCAGATGAATGCACATTTCTAAGCTTGTTTCCTGGAGTTCTTTAGGAATATTCTGTCAGAGTGCCATTTAGAGTACTTCTGTCCTGCCACAGTCCAATCGTTATTGATCTCAGCTGTAGTGATTCGATTGAAATCAATGATTTAAATGTCTACAAACTAAAATATGATTTACACTGAAATTATTCATATATCTATTGAATAACGATAATTTAACACAATGCTTATTTTTTTCTATCAAAAATAGTTCTGATTATTTACACATTTTGTTTTAAGAAATATAATTTATATGAGTGGAAACGACATAATGTTTTAAAAATGTTTAATATCTTCATCATCATTCATATATAAAAATAAGCATTATTTCTTTTTACTGAGGATGATATGAGATTCAATGAGGGGGGAAAAATTAAAACTTTAAGTTGATTTTTTTTATCTACTATTATATATGGCAGTACTATTACAGACTTTGATTTATAACGGAAATAAACAAAGCTAAAAATGTGCATATTACACATATTCCAGTTACAAAAAAATGTAATGTGCATTTACTTTCAATGATAACAGTCTTTATTCTTTATTCTAGAATGAAAGGCAATGATAACTAACATTTTAAAGATAAAGACTAATTTTAAAAATAATAGTAATAAACTTTCTAGTTGAAAAAAAAATACCATTTTAGTGATTTGGTAGATGAAAAATAAAGAAAATAGTAGAAAATATTTGGTAATCAAATGAGAAGTTAATTTCAAGAGAGCAAATATTACTGAATTCTATTACTAAAGTTAATATCACATTAAAAAACACATTAAAAACAGAAACTATAATTAAAGCACATGATATGCACCAACAACCAGAGCCAAAGAAGAAGAAATAGATGATTTCTTCCAACTCATACAGGCAGAGATAGATCGAACATGCAATCAAGATGCATTGATAATAATGGGCGACTGGAATGCAAAAGTTGGGAACAGGGAAGAAGATTCAGTAGTTGGAAGACATGGACTTGGTGACAGAAATGAAGCTGGAGATAAAATGATTGAATTTTGCACAATCAATGACTTATTCATTGCAAATAATTTTTTTAAGGGACAAATGTAGATTAGACACATGGATTTCACCTGATGGTTTGCATAGGAATCAGATCGATTACATTTGTGG
>NW_006400045.1:1544995-1547516 GCF_000299155.1 Elephantulus edwardii | reverse complement strand
GGTGTTTCGGAGGCAATGAGATTGGCACAGGATAGAGCAGGGTTTAGGGCTGTTGTATATATGGTCGCTATGAGTCGCAAACAACTCGACGGCACACAACAACAACAGCAATAGCTAAAATATCATACATGTTATAATTAACTTTTATCTTGACATACAAGTGATGACTGATCCTAATCACATAAAATATTTAAATAAATTTTATACATCCACACAGACTGCTATCTAATTAACCTGTTTAAATAAAATTAGTACAATTCTTTTCATCAATTTTATTGAAATTAATTCAAATTTGCTTTTGATGAAAACTAATATGGGAAATTAATATGTTAAATAATATAGTAGAATTTTATTTAAATGGCTTTAATCTTGCTCACTGTACAATATACCCTATGGCAAATTCCACGTTTATTGTTAACTGCACGGTAAAAATCAACAGGAATCCAATTACCACAAAACAGTAAATATAGTTTTCACCTTTCAAGTTTACCTTTCTTGTTACCAATTGCTCCCAGTAGCACTTATTCTCAACCAGCCAGAGCTAGGTCAGTAAATTTATTAACAACTATTGAACAAACTCATATAGGACCCTCCACTGGGTTTTGTGAGACTAAAAATTGCGGGAGAGAAGTTTGCCTACTTTTCTCCCACAACCACTGATAGGTTTAATCACAGATAGAAATTCCCACTGAGCTAGCAGTGCAAGTCTCCCCAGACTATGCCACCAGATCTCAGAATGGTCTTTGTTGGATTATATATAGAATAACTCACATAATTCACATAATCATTTACCAGTCAGCTACTAAGCAAAAATTTGGTGATTTGAATTCACTCAATATCTCTAGGGGGGGGGAAGCATTAGTGATATGACCCCAGAGAGATTGGAGATGGGAAAAAACCTATGAGGCAGTTCTTCTCTGTTACATGTGACATTATTGTTGAATTGATATCATCAACTTGATACCTAACAAAAGTAATCTAGATCAGAAATTATAGGTAGAAAGCATCCGAGGAAAGTTTATTATATATATGTGAAAGGGATCCCAACAAAGGACTCTGTTTTCTCTAGAACTTTATTCTCTATGGCCATCTCCAGAAATTAGTGCTTTTATTCTATGCATGTATATCTTCCAAAATCCAAGAAGCATAAGGTACTTCTGTATTCAGGCCTTTTTGTTGCTTTCATTACATAATCAGGATTAGTGAAAGCATTGAATATGCAAAATTAATTCATTAAATCATACCCTTCCTTTCTTTATGAAGTTAGCTGAACAAATGTGATCTGTTTGTCTCCCAAACATTTGCACAAAGTTTTCATTATTGCCTACTTATTTTAGGTAATCAAAACACCTCATTATTGAGAAGCTTTAAAGATTATTATTCAGAAATCAAATAAAAAAGCAATTCTTATATCATCTTACAAATTCTTATTTGCAGTTACTGTTACTTTGCTTATTAGAAAAGAAAACAAAAAATCAGAAAATGGAATACTTCAGAAAAGAATTATTAGGTAAAAGGGTATCATGTTAAAGCATAACTACAAAATTTATCCTTTTCCCTCTTTTGGAATGTTATAATTAGTCAAACAATAAATAATAGTCTAATTATGTCTTGTTAGGTTCTATCTATTTAACTATGACTCGTGATTCTATGAACAAGACTGAACCCTGTCCTGTCCTATGCCATCCTCAGTATCACAGACATGCTTGAGTCCGTGTTACAATCTCTGTGTCAATCCAACTTGTTGGGAGTTTTTCATACTTTCTCTGATGCTTCACCTTCACAATATGGTACTAAGGACTGCCCCATCTTGACAAAATACCTAAAGTATGTTAGAAGAAATGTCAACATCCTTGCCTCTAAGGTTGCACCTCCTCCAATACAGATTTATTTGCTCATTTTGAGTCCAAGAGGACTCTTTTCCAACATCACAACTCAAAGACATTAATTCTTCTTCTGTCATCCTTACTCATTGCCCAACTTTCAAATGTGTACCATGGCTTGAATCAGGTGAAACTTAGTCTCTAAACAAATATCCCTTCACTTTAGAACTTTGAAGAGGTTCTTGAAAGAAGATTTCCCCATACAATGTGTCTTGATTTCTTTTGATTGCTAATGACAGTGGTGTTAATTGTGGATCCAAAATAAAATTGTACATAATTTCTATCTTATCATCATCTATCATATAAATATTGACTTATTTGCCCACTTGAGTTTTTTTCCCCTTGATGCTGAAATGTAATCTCTGATAAAAGCTATAGTCTAATAACAACTGTTGTTATTGTTATGTGTCATCAAGTCACCTGTGACTCGTAGCAGCTCTATGTACAACAGCACTAAACCCTGTTCTATCCTGTGCCAAGCTCACTGTCTCCAACATACCTACCCACAATACCTCAGTCACTGAATCGATATACCTCAGTGAGTGTCTTCTCTCTTGTACTGTCCCTCCACCCTTCCAAGCATAACATCCCTCTCCAAGGACTTGTCCCTCCTTGTAACATGTCCAAACTATGTCCGA
>NW_006400045.1:1543928-1544758 GCF_000299155.1 Elephantulus edwardii | reverse complement strand
GCTGTTAACAATCTCAATCTCTTCAACACATATCACGATACTACTGTCAATTGTCCCAGTGGTAAGAATTAGTTTTCTTGATATTGAGCTTCAAGACATATTGAAGACTGCAGTCCTTGACCTTCTGCAGTAAGTGTTTCAGGTCCTCCTCAGTTTCAGCATGTAGGGTAGTGTTTTCAGCACAGTGCAGATTGTTGATAAGTCTTCCTCCAATCCTGATGCCACATTCTTCCTTATAAAGTCCAGCCTTCCAGATTATCCATACACATGGAATTCATCTGATAGACCACACATAACTCAGATTGACTACATGTATGGAAAAAAGTTGATGGGAAGATCTCAGTATTAAGAATAAAAATAAGACCTAGTAATGATTGTAGAGTACATGGTTAATTATGCCTGGGCAAGTTCAAATTAAAGTTGAAGAAAGTTAAAACAAGTCCACAGGAACCAATATATGACCTTGAGTGTATCCCATATGAATTAAAAAACCACCTCAAGAATAGAATTGATGCATTGAACCATAACAAAAAAATAATAAACAAGTTGTGAGATGACATCAAGACTATCATCAATGAAGAAAGCAAAAATCATTACAAAGATGGAGGAGAAAAAAAAAGATCAAAAAGGATATTAAAAGAATCTGAAAATTACACTAGAATGTTGTTGTTATTATGTGCCGTCGAGTTGTTTGCGACTCATAGCGACCGTATGTACAACAGCCCTAAACCCTGGTCTATCCTGTGCCAATCTCACTGCCTCTGACACACCCATCCCGATTACCCCAGTCACTGAATCAATCCACCTCATAGAGGGTCTTCCCCTCCTGC
>NW_006400045.1:1531041-1543538 GCF_000299155.1 Elephantulus edwardii | reverse complement strand
CTAACAAGTGATTACAAAGACCATACCTGTATCAGGCTCACCTTAGTCTCCAGAGAGACACCGTTGCTCTTGAGTACTTTAGAGAGGTCCCTAACTGCAGACTTTCCCATCGCAATACATTTTTTTTTTATTTCCTGGCTACTAGAATGTAGAGAAGCCAAAACAAGGGGAAAAAATGCTGAACTAAAGGATATAAACAGATTATTTCCAAAGTTAGCTTTATAAGACAAGGCAGAATATTATGACAAAATACACAAGAAGCTGCAGTTAGAAAATAAAAATGGAAGGATATGCTTGGCGTTTTTCCAGTTGAAAAGCCAAGAAAACAAATTCAAATCTCAATTCCTAGTACTGTAGGATTCCATGGACCTTTGAACTATAGAAGAAACATTAAAATAAAATGGAAGAAATATACACAGTTACTTTAGAAAAAAATAAGTCAGTACTGAAACTTTCAGGAATTAGCATCTAATAAAGGATCATTGGTAATGAAGGATTAAGTTCAAGTTTTATTGAAGACATTGGCAAAAAACAAGGCCCTAAAAATTGGTGAAATACCCTATGATACCTTTTAACAAGCAGATGCTTCTCTGGACATTATTTATAGTCTCGTCCAGAAATTTGGAAGACAGCTACCTGGCTGACTGGCTAAAACAAATAATACTGGCTTCAATACCTAAAAAGTGTGATAGAACAGAATATGATGTTGTTATGTGCTGTTGAGTCCCCTGCGACTCATAGTTACACTATGTACAACAGCCCTAAACCCTGCCCTGTCCTGTGTCAATCTCACTGTCTCCAACACACCTACCCCAATTACCCAAGTCAATGAATCAATCCACCTCATAGAGAATTTTCCTCTCCTGCACTGGCCCTCAACCCTCCCAAGCATGACATCCCTCTCAAAGAATTGGTCCCTCTTTGCAACATGTCAAAAGTGTATCAGATGAAGCTTCAGAAACTTTGCCTCCAAGGAGCAGCCTGGTTTAACCCTCTCTAGAAAGAACCTGTTTGTTTTATTAGCAGTCCATACTATATTCAATATTCTTCTCCAACACCACAGCTCACAGGCATCAGTTCTCCTTCTAGTCCCCCTAGTCATTGTCCAGTCTGATGCATAGCAAGTGATAGCAAAGATTGTCACCTTGATCAGGCACACCTTAGTCTCCACAGTGACATCATTTCTCTTCAGTACTTTGGAGAGGTCCCTGATAGCTGATTTTCCCAATACAATACGTATCTTAATTTTCTGGCTGCTGGTGGCAAAAGCTTTGATTGTGGAGTCAAGTAAACTAAAACTGTTGACAATCTCAATCTCTTTACCATCCATCCTAATGCTGCCAAATGGCCCAGTTATGAGAATCTTTGTTTCCTAGATATTGAGCCTTAATCCATATTGAAGGTTGCAGTCCTTCATCGTCTGTAGCAAGCACTTTAGGTCCTCCTCATATATAGGTGTTATCAAACACATGCAAATATCACATGCAAATACATATTTGCTGCAGATTATTCAAAATGGCTAGCACTTTACGTTGACAAAAAGAATTCTCAGAAATTCAAGAAGGATTCAGAGGCCGAAAATAAGAGATACCATTGCTGAAGCCAGATTGATCTTGGATGTAAGTAGAGAATAGAAGGATATCTATGCTTTATTGACTATGCAAAGACATTGTACTGTTTGGATCACAACAAATTAGGTCAAACATTGAGAAGAATGGCAATTCCAGAACATTTAATTGTGGTCATACCAACACATATCTACACCAAGAAGCAATTGTATATACAGAGCAAGGTAACAAACACTTCATGGTTCAAGATCAGGAGAAGTATATGTCTGTGTTGTATCCTTTCTCCATACCTGTTCAAACTGTATGTTGTTGTTACATGCTGTCAATTTGGTTTTGACTCATAGCAAACCTATGTACAGCTCTGAATCCTACTCTTTATTGAGCCAATTTCCTTGTGTCTGACACACCTACCCCCAATTACCACAGTCAATGAGTCAATCCATCTCCTCCAGAGTCTTACTCTCTTGTGCTTTCCCTCCACTCTTTCAAGAATGATGTTCCTCTCCAAGGTCTGGTTTCTTACAGCAATATGACCTAAGTATATCAGAAGGAGCTTCAAAATCAGTTTGGTTACTGGACAAATAATTCAAGAGGTTGAACTATATAAAGAAGACAATGGTTTTAGAATTGAAGGAAGATTTATCAACAACTTGTGTTATGCAGATGACTTAACATTGCTTGCTGAAAATAAAGAGGACTTGATGCACGTATTTAGATTTAGGAAAGACTTTCAGATATGCAATGTTATAAATAAGTAATCTGTTACACTGCTGTAGCTTAAGATTTATTTTTTTTCATATATTTGGTTAATTGATGTCTTATTTTCTTTAGAAATGTATTTACATAGTTCACATTATATTTCCTTAATGGGTTTTTCTTGAGAAATTCCTTTCGTATTAGTTATTTTGTAATCAGATCATTTAGCGTTAGGGTGGTGGTTGTTGTTGTTGTTATGTGCTGTCAAGTTGTTTGCGACTCATAGCGACCCTATGTACAACAGCCCTAAACTCTGCTCTGTCCTGTGCCAATCACACTGTCTCCAACACACCCATCTCGATTACCCCAGTCACTGAATCAATCCACCCCATAAAGGGCCTTCCCTTCCTGCACTGTCCCTCCACCCTACCAAGCATGATGTCCCTCTCCAAGGACTGGTCCCTCCTTACAGCATGTCCAAAGTATGTTAGATGGAGCCTCAGAATCCTTGCCTCCAGGGAGCAGCCTGGTTTAACCCCTCCAAGGATTACCAAGGATTAATGTTTGTTTTCCTAGCAGTCCATGGTACCCTCAGTACTCTTCTCCAGCACCACAGCTTAAAGGCATCAATTCTCCTTCTATCCTTCTGAGTCATTGTCCAATTCTCTGATGCATAACAAGTGATAGCAAAGACCATGGCCTGTATCAGATGCACCTTAGTCTCCAGAGAGACACCTTTGCTCTTCAGTACTTTGAAGAGGTTCCTAACAGTAGACTACAAGTGAGAAAAAGTCACTAAAACTTATTACAATTACATAATTATCTTCACTTTATTTATATAACAGAAAACAGTTGTTACTTTATAGTGAAATAAGATGAATGAAATATTTCTGAAATAACCACATGGAATAATATTTTATTGTCATTGTTGCTGATGCTAGAAGCCATTTAGTTTTTGCTCCCAGGGACCCTATGTAAAACATAGGGAAGTATTACTCAGTCTTCACAATCATTTTTTATATTTGAGTCCTCCTGAATGTAATCAGCCTTCCTACAACTATCTCCATTGTAGAAACTAGCAATTCTATGATTTTTTGCTTATTAAACAAATAAGTAATTCTTTACATTTTTTAAAACCAATTTTTCAACACGTTTTTCAATAATCTCTTTTTGTTCCTCTTTTGCCTCGAACTCCAGTTCTAAGACATTTTAATGACCTGGAAATGATCTATAAATGTTTCTCTTCCTCAACATTTCCTTCCATTACACATTCTATTCTCAAAGCAAATGTCAAGTATTTTTTATAAAGATTTGAAAATCATACAATATCATTACTTTCTTTAATAGATTTGTCAACTTCAATACATCAATTACATCAATTACTACTGTTCCTGTGAGTATTGATTGTTAATTCAAGCAGAATGAAATGTTAATTCAATCTTCAAATGTTTATCATGATCCTGCTTATTGTCTAATTGTAAAGTATTTCCTCTCTTTTTGTATGCTTTATCTGATGTGTAAATATACAGTATCTCCTTCTTCTGTTTCAATGACTGCTTCTTTCTCTTTTTAGTCTGTATGAACACAGTTCAGTGTTTTGGAATTAACGTTCTTCCCAAACTTCCCGATGAATTTTTTTCCAACCAAGATCTATCTGACATCAGCAATAATATCACTTGTTCCATGTCATCTTCTAAAGCCCATTTAAATTTCTGTCTGTTCTCTTTCAGTGTAATGTTTTTTCTATTTTGCTAGTTCCTTCTTTATCATTAATATCTTCAGTGCAGTGTGTATTTCTTTCAAAAACTTTGATGCTTGATCTTATGTTGCCTCTGAAATGATTGAAAGTCAACCAATTCTTTTGATGGCATATCTCTGTATGTTCCTTCTCTCTTCTTTTAAATATTATAATTTAATATTTTCTGTAGAATATTTCAATATTATATAACTAAACTGGACTTTCCCCCCCTCAATTCTTTCAGTTGGAGAAATGTGAAATTTACATAGTTTTATTTCCACTTTAATCATAAACTTATCTAAATTTAAGATAAAATAGCATACATTCTCAAATTGACATTTTATATCAGAAGTGGATTAGCCAAGTTGGCTTCCAAGTCTGTCTTGGAAGGTAAACTGAAATTTGTGCACTATAGATGAAATTGCTGGTATTTGATACACCAGTGACATAACTATCTGAATTACAGAAATTCTTATGTCACTATGAGAATATAAATAAGATATGACAGGTGGAGATAAATAAAGAAGGAAGAAAATAATAACAACCGACTTTTAAACACAAAGGCACTCCCTGAGGTCTTATTGAGTCTAAACAAGAGGCTTAAACAAAACAAAACCAAAACAAACCATAAAAAACAATAGAGTATTTTGTTGTTTTTATGTGCCGTTGAGTTGCCTGCAATGTATTGTGACCCTATCTACAACAGCTCTGCACCCTTACCTATCCTGAGCTAGACTCCCTAATCCCAACACACCAACCCCATTGCTCCTGATTCTGTATTAATCTAACTCACCCATGGTCTTCCTCTCCTACACTGTCCCCCTACCCTTTTGATCATGATGTCCTTCTTCAATGACCAATCTCTCCTTGCCATGTGTCCAAAGTATCTGAAGTGGTGCTTCAAAATTCTTGCTTCCAAGGAGAGATTTGTTTTCACTCTCTCCAAAACAGACCAATTTCTTTTGTTGGCAGACCATAGGATGTATAGAACTCTTCTCGAGCACCAAAACTCGAAGGCATCTATTCTCTGTCATCCTTAGTTATTGTCCAGCTCTCTGAAGAATGACAAGTAAGTGAGAAGGACCATGGCCTGGATTAGGTACACCTTTGTTTCTAGACTGGCATAATTGCTTTTCAGCACTCTGGAGAGGTCCAAGACAGCAAATTTTCACCGATGCATTTTTTTCTTTTGATTTCCTGACTGCTCATGTTAAAGATGTTGATTGTGGAGCTGAAGAAGCTGTAATTTCTAACATCCTCAATCTCTTCTCCATCTATTATGGTGCTGCCAATTGGTCCAGTGATGAGAATCTTTGTCTTCTTGATGTTGAGCTAAATTCATATTGAAGACTACAGACCTTGACCTTTTGTAGCAAATTCTTCAGGTCTTCTTCAGTTTCAGAAAGCAAGGTTTTGTCATCAGCATATAATAGGTTGTTGATGAGTCTTGCTCCAATCTTGTTGCAACAGTCCTCCTCATAAAGCTTTGTTTCCCAAATGATCTGTTCTGCATACAGATTGAAAAGGTATTGGGGACAGGATGCATCCTTGACCCACTCCTTTCCTGATTTTGAACCATGCAGTGTTCCCTTGCTTTGCTCTGAGGACTGCTCCTTAGTCCAAGTATAGGTTTCACGTAAGCACAATAAAGTGTTCTGGAATTGGCTGACACAGAAGAATTTCAAGAAACAATATATGATCAAGAGGCAATGGTGATGAAGGCTGTTCTGAAGGACTTGGCAAAAAATAAAGCCCCAGGAGTTGCTGGAATAACAATTGACATATTTCAGCAAACAGATACTGCCCTGGATGTGCTCACAAAGTTGTGCCAAGAAATATGGAGGACAACTATTTGGACAACTGACTGGAAGAGATTCATATTTATTCCCGTTCCAAAAAAAATGTATGGAAATTATAGAATAATACCACTAATATCACACACTAGTAAAATCCTATTGAAAATTATCGAGAAATGACTGGAATAGTACAGTAACAGAGTACTACCAGAAATATAAGCTGGGTTTAGAAGAGGTCTTGACACTAGAGACTATATTGCCAATGTCAAATGGATCTTGACAGAAGGCAGAGAGTTGCAGAAGAATAAATAAAAATATATTTAAGATGCAGTTTATTAAATCTCAGGATCTAAAACTATTAGAGAAAAATAATGAAATGACACTAATAATTTTTGCATTAATGCCAATTACTGTAATTAATAAATCATATAATAATGCTTTCTCATTGTAAAACATTGCCTTAGACATTGTTTGACATGACAGCATTTAAGAGATTGTAGTTTCTGTTAAATGTGTGGGCATTATTTCTCCTTGATTTTCTGCACCTTAGTTCATTTTTACTCTTTCATTTGTCAAGTCCAATGAGTTTGATTGCCATAAGCATTCCTAAGTCTTTAAAAATGACTTGGGAGAATTGGAGGAATAACATTGATAATCTAATCATAATAACTATTCTTCAATTCAGGAAAGTTCATTTCAAAGCTTCCTTCTATCCTACAACAGTTAGGGAAGAAAAAGACGTTAATGTGTTTGGATTGCATTAAACTTTTAAGATTAACTGAAAGAAAGGGAGGGAAAAATGCTAATGGTAAGAGCACACAGAAGAAGCATTATTATATTACTGTTAATGCACATAAAACATTGCCTATTAAAATAGGATGGCAGTTTTACATCCTGTTAAATACATCAAAGCTGTACTTCAATTACAAATCCTTTTATATACATGTTTTAACAAATATGCCTTTGATAATGGAATGTAGTTGCCACTTCTTAAATGATAAACATGAACTGTGTAATATAATGCAGTGATAGAAAATGAAAAAGCCACGTAACAACATTCTAACACTAGCAAGTGACAATATTGAAGATATCTTTTCATATTCTATATTTTTATATTCTACAATTTACCAAGAGAGGTTCTGGTGATCCTTAAGTTTAGTTCTCATCTGTTAACTAAAAGAAAGGTGAATTTAAGTGGCCAAGCACTTCAAGGGAAGAAGATTAATTCTTAACTAAACAGCTAAGTAGCAACTTATTTTAACAATCTGAAACTCTGGGCATGTTATGGTTAATAAGTTTGTGGAATGCTATTATTTTCACATAGTTATTTGCAAAAATTAATTTTATCCTTGAGATGGAATATAAAATACTTGATTAGAGATGGTAGATAAAGAAAGCATTTGATTATGTTTGTCTAAGATCTAATGTATGAAAAACTGCAACAACTCTAAAATATAGGCAGTAATATAAATGTACTTAAAATGAATATATTTCTCATTCTCAAGTATTAGTTTTATGTACATGTCACACTATCTGCATTCAAATTTAGTTCATAAACTATAGCAGTTTAATTATTATTTTACTAGAGTCAAGCAATAGCTTAACATAAGTAAAATTAGTGATATTTTTCATAATAATACTAATGAAAACTTTCACTTTTTAATCACATGGGAGGAGATTGCCTATCCTTCTCCCACAGAGCAGCTGGTTGGCCTCAAATGCAATACCTTCTGGATTGTAGTACAACTTTTTGCCATTAGGCCACCAGAACTCCTAACTTATTTATATTTTTTAACTGTTAAAGATTTTTTCTTGTTTTCTCCCTTTCACAGGCCTATTGTGTTTGCTTGTTGGCTCTGACTTATGGTAAACTTACATATTACAGAATAAAATATGGTCTAGTTCTGTCTTCTTTATTTTCATTCTTCTTTTTTAACGTAAAAATTTTATTTTATACTGGTTTACTCACAAAGTTCACATACATTGTTTTTCACACTGGACCTTTCCCATTTCTTTAACCCACCTCTCCCTCCACCCATCAAATTGTGCCCTATGATTACCCTGCCGCCCCCTGCCCATCCTCACTCCTCTGCTCCCATCCTCCCCCATTAGAGCCTCATACTCATTTTAGTAGTTATCTATTTCAAAATAATAGTCTTAGACAGTATTTTTCCTTATGGGACTGAGTTAGTTCATTTAGCATAATACTCTCTAGTCCTACCCAAATTAGGTAGTGATTTATAAAATCATTGATCTTGCACTCTGCATTGTATTCTATTGTGTGAATGTACTAAAATGTCTCAATCCATTCAAATGTAGTAGGACATTTGTCTGTTTCCATGTTCTTGTAATGGTGAATAACGCTGCTATGAACATTGGTGTACAAGTCTCCAATTGGGCCTTAGTGCTCATTTTCTTGGAGTGTATTCCAAGCAGTAGTATAACTGGGTCATATGGAATTTTTATATTCAGCTTTCTGAAAAAGTGCCTAACTATGTTCCAGGGTGATTGTACCACTTTACAATCCCACCAACAATTCATAAGAGTTCCTATCTTGCCACATCCTCTCCAACATTTATTTCCTCATGTCCTGGTAACCTTTGCCACTATTACTGGTGTCGTTTTGATTTGCATCTCTCCTATAGCCAGTAATTTTGAGCATTTCTTTACCCATCTTTTGGCCATCTGAATGTATTCCTCTGTGAAAAGACTTTCTATGTCTTTTGCCCATTTTGCAATTGAGTTATCAGTCTTTTTCTTTTGGAGATCCAATTGTAGTCTGTAAACTTGTGTTATGACACCCTTGTTTGAGATGTCATAGCCAAATGTTTGTTCCCAGATGGAAGCTTTCTTTTCACCCTGTTAGAAAAAGGGGTTTTTTTATGTACACAGAAGTTTAATCTTTAGAAAGTACCATTCATCAATTTTATTCTCTCCAGGTAGTGCATTTATGGCTGTATTTGGCAGCACTTTCTGACCTCAAAACCTGCTACACTGCTAAAGTAACCAAACAGCATGGTACTGATACAATGATAGTCATATATCAAAGCTACAGAATTAAGAACCCAGAAATGGCACATCTGTCTATGGCTAACTGATATTTGGCAAGGAGGAAATGACAATCTCTTCAACAAATCATGTTGGAAAAACTAGACTGCTAACTGCAGAAACCTGAAACAGAATCCACATCTCACACCATACACAAAAATCAACTCAAGGTAGATCAGAGACCTGCAACTAAAGCCAAAAACCATAAAGTTTATTGGAGACAAACTCAAATCAAGCCTAGTCTATGGTATAAAGAGACTGCCAATTTACAACAGAATGAAAAGAAAACCTATTGGCTGGAGAGGAAAAACTGCGAACATTTGGCAAAACCATTTCAGACAAGGTCTCATATCAAATTCCTACCTAAAATTTTGTGATTATAATTTATCAGCTTTATCCTTGGAAGAAAGATGTGGTAATTTTCTCTTTAAAAAATTATATTCTTGCCAATCCTAGGGATAGTACTTCTCCATAATATATGGTCATTATAAATCTAAACCAATTAGAAAAGAAAAAAATTAAATCGTAATATCATCTCTGACAAGGTAAAATGTACAGATTGTGCTGATATATACAATTTTAATTTAATGTATTGTTTTGTGAGACTAAATTGTTGAAAGTCTTCAGGTGCAGAGACAGATATTAAAAATGGAATAAAATGCCCTAAATTCATTTTCCCCAGGAAATGCTAGAATATCTCAAATAAACATGTGCCAATTACAAGATACTGAGTTAGACATCAGCTATAGTGATTAGAGATGTTTCTCTTTGCTGTTTCTGAATTTATTTTGCATTTTCTGCTTTTAAATAAATGAGATTATCTTCAGTAAGGCCAACAACATCTCTGGTACATTTATTTTCTATTGTTGTTGTAGTTATGTGCCGTCGAGTCGTTTGCAACTCATAGCAACCCTATGTACAAAAGCCCTAAACACTGTTCTTTCCGGTGCCAACGTTGCTGTCTCAAACGCATTCATTCCCACCATTCCACTCACAGAATCTATCCATCTCATGGAGGGTCTGCCTTTCCTGCGCTGTCCCTCCACTCTCCAAAACATGGTGTCCCTCTCCAAGGACTAGTCCCTCTACTAGTCATAATAAAAAAAAATCAAGTATTCAGTCATTGCTGATATAGGAAATTAGCTACAGAATTCATACATATATTGTTTAAAAATAATAAATAATTAAATATAACTTCTATTTTAAAAATCTAGCTAAGGTTTTTCTAATATAGTTTTATATTTTTCCCCTTAATACTATTTTGAAATACTTGATTTCGAAATTTTATATGCCTTTGTTGTTGCCTCTGGAAAGATAAAGCATCATATAATTTTGATACAATTTTACATAATGTGTTTACATTTTTATGTGTATTTTTTTAATAATTTTGATGAACATTTACAAAGATTTTTTGCTTTCCATTCATTCATTGCTGCACTTCTCTCCCTACTCAGCCCTCCCCCCACCCCAGTTCACTCCTCTCTTTCAAAAATAAAAGAAACACTCCCTCCCTGGTACACAATCCCCCCACACCCCTCCCACCACCCCAAGTACATTCCACTATGCAACCTTAATTGTGGACTTCTGTGATAACTATGATACTCTTCCAAATATTGCTTTTAAATTATTCACTCCCTCATCTGTTTCAGTGCAGTATACACAATCTATCCAGTTTTTCTGTCTTACCCCAACCCTGATATCAGTCCCATTTTACAGCAGTGGCACCATGCAATATTTGTCCTTTTGCGACTGAGATATTTCACTCAGCATAATGTCCACCAGGCTCACCCATTTTGAATAATATTGCATGAGTTCCTTGTTTTTCAATGCAGCGTAGTATTCCATTGTGTGAATATATCACAGCTTCTCTATCCATTCATGTGTTGATGGACACCTGGGTTGTTTCCAACTCCTTGCTATTGTGAACAAAGCAGCGATAAACATGGGTGTGCATATATCTGCTTGGATGTCAGTTATGGTCTCTTTGGTATATATTCCCAGTAGTGGAATTGCTGGGTCAAATGGTATCTCTATTTACAACTTTTTGAGAAAGGTCCATACTGCCTTCCACTGTGGCTGCACCATTTTACACTCCCACCAACAGTGAATAAGGGTTCCAGTTTCTCCACAACCTCGCCAGCATTTGTTGCTTGCTGTTCTGTTAAATTTTGCTATTCTTACTGGGGTGAGATGATATCTCATAGTTCTTATGTGTTTACATTTTAAAAATTTGTTTTTATACTAAAAACGTCCACATGCTGGGAAAAGAAATAATTTTGTCCTAGAGAGGGTGAGACCAGGCTACTACATGCAGGCAACGATTCTGAAGTTTCTTCTGACATACTTTGGACATGTTGCAAGGAGGGACCAGTCCTCGGAGAGGGACATCATGCTTGGGACGGTGAAGGGACAATGAAAGGCAGGAAGACTCTCAATGAGATAGATTGATTCAATGACTGGATTAAGGGAGATAGGAGTCTTAGAGACAGTAAGATTGACACAGGATAGAACAGGGCTTAGGTCGCTATGAGTCTCAGGTGACTGGACGGCACATAACAACATCAACAACAATCTGTACATACTATTTTTTTCATAGTTTGGCAGAAAATTATGTCCATTTACCTCAATTTTATAAGGATTAATAGTTAAGATTTCTAATAATTTTCAATTTAGTTCTTTCTCCATCAAAAGTAGACTATTTTCTATAGTTGTTGTTGCTGTTGTTAGGTATCAGCAAGTCAAGTAGGAGCCATAGTTTTCCTGTGAACAAGAGATCTGAACCACCCTGTCCTTTTCTGTGCTACTGTGACACTTCCTGACTCACTAGAGCCCATTGTAGAATTCACCCTGTCAATCCACCTAGTTAAGAGTCTTCTTTTCTTTGCTGACCCTCTGCTTTTCTGAGCATTATGTCCCTCTCCAACAAAAAGCTCCTCCTACCAACATGCCTGAGAACACTGTGACACGGATGTGTCAAATGCATTAATGTTTGGCTACCCAATGAGAACAGAGAGTGGGGTGGAGCTCCTCGATTAAACAAACGTGGAAGGAGTGGCATCCACTTCCATAATAGCTTGCCTCCAAAAATCCTATGAACCTGGAGAGAGGATGAAAGGCACCCAAGCGTCGAGGACTCTCCTTCACGGCACTTAACAACAACAACAACAACATGCCTGAAGTATGTAAGATGAAGCTTTACTATCTTTGCTTCGATCTCTGGCTGCATTTTCTCCAAGATATATTTTTTGTTCATTTGACAGTCCATGAAATATTTAGTTCTTTTCTCCAACACCACAGTTTTAAAGGCATCAATTCTTCTGTCATCCTTACTTATTTATTGTCCACCTCTCAGATGCATAGCAACTTTAATGTGATACTCTTTCATACTTTCATATTTTTCCTACATGAAAAGAAATTTTAACAATAATATCATATTACTTGTAGATACATGTAAAGTCATAAGTTTCTATAAATCTATGGGACTATTTGGAACTAAGTATATTTTGTATTAATCATTTTTGTTGATCTCTTCTTAGTTTCAACTAATCTGTCATATTCTATAAATAATTTTGCTGACACTTCCATTTCCATGAACCAGAATTCATATATTTATTTTGAGATTATCAAAATACTTATAGTCATTATTCTCCT
>NW_006400045.1:1527409-1530941 GCF_000299155.1 Elephantulus edwardii | reverse complement strand
TATATAAATATTGTTTCAAATGCATACAAAGCTACAGGATATGAGATTGTACAGATGTGTCATTTATTATTCATTATCCCTTCTGGAAAGAAACTTGATTTATTTCTAAATGTTACTTTAATTAATATTGCTATAATTAGTAGTCTGAGTTTTATAATTTCAAAATTCTAAAGTTCTTATGTATATAGGTTTAAAAATACTAGGTTACAATTTAAAAGTATTTTGGCTCTTTTTAGGTGCTATCTAGTCAAATAATGTAGAATAGAGAATAGATAATTTCACTAACTTTTGATCACTTTACCTACATATGCCTTACTCTGCTTTTCAACATATAAAGTGTTATTATATCCTTACAATAGAAATTTAAAATATTTTAACAAATATTGAGTTTTTCTATATCTAATTGGTGAAAAATAGTTTTATTATGTGTTTCAAATTTTTGTGTGTTTTGCTACAGGATAGTTCAAATCTCAGTTTAATTGTTAATGCATTTCTAGCAATTTGAATTCATTTTCCTTTAACTTAATTGTTCATACATGTTGGACATTTTTTTACTTCACATTGTTGTCTCTTTTATATTAATATTCACAGATTTTTGTGTTAATAATATTATAAAAGGAGCAAGGACAAAATAGGGAAAGTCAAGTGTCTGGCCACTATTAACTCTACAAAGGAGAACTGTGTCCATCAATAACATATACAGTATCAAACAAATAGCTACAAGGTCAGACTTGTGCCCCTCCGCCCCTCCCCCCCCCGTTTCTATTAATTGTTCTTATGTCTACGGTGGGGTTAGAATTGATCCATAGCTGATACTTCATGAGTTTTCAGAGAGAGTAAATTACACAGAAAGTGATTTTCTGTCCTTCCCCACAGTAGCTGGCAGATGCATCATGTGTTTTGGGGATTGTAACACCGCTTCTTAACACTAGACTACAAAAGCAACTGGGTCCAGAATTCATTGTCAGTGATTCACAGAACTATTTTACTTACAATTATGGGGGTTTATTAAGGAAATATCTTGGCGGTGCAGGAAGGCAAATGATATTACACAAAGTCGCCAGGATTAGTCCAGCACACAGATGCAAGCAGTCAATCATTTCCTCAATCACCGAGCAAACTAAATCTCATAGCAGTCACAAATCAGATTTTCCTTCAGTCTTCCAACAAGCAGAAAATTTAACTCTGAATCCATCTCTAGGACTCTGACAAGACAACTTTCATGTCAGTCTCTTCAAAGGTTAGTTAGCTCTCTCATGTTTTTTTGCCACTGTTGGCCATCTTGAAGACATTGATCAAAGTGTGAACCAGGTCTGCCCCTAGAGGCAACTGAGGCAATGTATGTTGTTGTTGTTACGTGCCGTCAAGTCATTTGCAACTCATAGCGACCCTATGTACAATAGCCCTAAACCCTGCTCTATCCTAGCCATTCTCATTGCCTCTGACACACCCATCCCGAGTGCCCCAGTCACTGAATCAATCCACCTCATAGAGGGTCTTCCCCTCCTGCGCTATCCCTCTACTCTACCTAGCATGATGTCCCTCTCTAAAGACCTGTCTCTCCTTACAACATGTCCAAAGTATGTCAGATGAAGCCCCAGAATCCTTGCCTCCAAGGAGCAGCCTGGTTTAACCCTCTCTAGGATGAATCTGTTTGTTTTCTTGGCAGTCCATGGTACATTCAATACTCTTCTCCAGCACCACAGCTCAAAGGCGTCAATTCTCCTTCTATCCTCCCTAGTCATTGTCCAACTCTCTGATGCATAACAAGTGATTGCAAAGAACATGACTTTATCAGATGCCCCTTAGTCTCCAGAGACACACCATTGCTATTGAATACTTTAGAGAGGTCCCTAACCTCAGACTTTCAAAAGCAAATTTTAAAAGTCTGATTATTATAAATATTATATTATTTTATGTAATATAGCATTTCTTTGACCTGTGGTGCTAGAGAAAGTATTGAATATAGCATGGACTACTAGGAGAACAAACAGGCTCATCCTAGCAAGGGTGAAATCAGGTGGTTCCTTGGAGGCAAGGATTCTGAAATATTTTGGACACGTTGCAAGGAGGGACCAGTGCTTGCAAAGGGACATCATACTTGGAAGATTGGAGGGACAGGGCAAGAGAGGAAGATTCTGGATGAGATGGATTGATTCAGTGATTGGGGTAATAGGGGTAGGTGTATCTGAGACAAAAAGATTGGCACAGTATAGAGCAGGGTTTGGGGCCGTTATACATAGGGTCACTATGAGTCACAGATAACTCAACAGCACATAGCAACAACAACAATATAGCATGTACTTTGTATTTTTCTCATGTCCTTTCTAAATTCATTTGTGATGTTTGCATTTTTCTTTTGTTTTGTTTTTCCCTGGAAAAGCACATGTCCCAGATTTTGAGTTAGGTTTCTTCTGTAGTGATCTGTTATTGAATTAAGATTTTAGTTGTGAGATAAAATTATACAATAAAAAGTAAATAAAAGTAAAAAACATAATTTTAACATTCTTTTGATGCTACATTGTTATGCTATCTTCTTTATTTGATATGCCCAATAATTTAAGACCCCACCTTTAAAACATCTTAAGAGTCTACAAATAATGTTTTTTTAGTTTTCCATCCCGTTTTAACAGTCGTTCTATCTGTAAAGAAATGCCATTATTTTTTACTAATAATATTTTATAAAATGAATCAATATCTGATTAATATAATTCACTTCAAATTCTTTCCTCAGGTTTTCTGATTAATCATCATTGCTTAATTTTCCATCATAATTTCATAATCAATATATTTAGTTACAGATGAAGTATTTTATTATTTACAATCAAGATATACTTAAAAGTTAATTTAAGAAAAATGATACCCCACAATGTTGAGAGTTTTATTTAAAAATATGGGATCCAGGATGCATTTATTACCTCTTTGTGTATTTCAGAAGTATCTCAAAGTTTAAGGTTAACAAATTCACTGAGGTTTTGTTAATTTCCTCATTATTCCTTTTTCTTTAATTTCCTCATTATTTTTAACTAGATATGTTCTCTCTTTTGTTGCCATTATGAATGGAATCTTCTTTTCTATAATTTAATAATTGTTATAGTATATATGAAAGTAATGACTTTTGTTATATTTTAAATTATACCATATGAAAAATGTGCATTATTTCTTTGAAAAAATTTCTATATTTCTTTGTTTAATTTTTTAAATAGAGTTGTTGTCTACCTTATTGACAAAAATTTCTTTTTAAATTTTACCATGATTTAAATTGCTTATTCTTATCCAATTTAGTGGGTTGTTGTTTTTGTTGTTAAGTACTGTCGAGTTGTAGGCAACTCATAGTGATCCTATGAAGGAGAGTCCTCAACCTTGATTTAGTGGGTACTAGATGAAATACAATATTAAATGGCAGTTGTTATTGTTATATGCTTTTGAGTTATTTGATATTCAAAGCGATCCTATATACAATTGCTACGCTTACAAGGAAGTCCAGTGAACACTACTATCATCCAGATATATGCACCAACAACCAGAGCCA
>NW_006400045.1:1521556-1526135 GCF_000299155.1 Elephantulus edwardii | reverse complement strand
GTAGCTGATGTTAGATGGATCTTAGCTGAAAGCAGAGAATACCAGAAGAATGTCTATCTGTGTTTCATTGATTATGCAAAGGCATTTTACTGCGCGGATCATAACAAAGTGTGGCTGACTCTGAGAAGAATGGGAATCCCAGAAGATTTAATCGTGCTAATGCAAAACCTATACTTGGACCAAGAGGCAGTAGTCAGAACAGAGCAGGGAAACACTGCATGGTTCAACACTGGGAAGGGTGTACGCCAGGGATGTGTCCTGTCTCCGTTCCTTTTCAACCTGTATGCAGAGCAGATTATCCGAGAGGCTGGACTCTATGAGAAGAAGCATGGCGTTAGGATTGGTGGACGATCTATCAACAATCTGTGTTATGCAGATGATACAACCTTGCTCGCTGAAACTGAGGAGGACCTCATGCACTTAAGGCAGAGGGTCAATGACTGCAGCCTTCAATGTGGACTTAGTCTCAATGTCAAGAAGACAAATATTCTTGCCACTGGACCAATCGGTAGCATCATGATGGATGGCGAAGAGACTGAAATTGTTCACAGCTTCAGTTTGCTCGGCTCCATGGTTAACACTCTTGGCACCAGTAGCCAGGAAATAAAAAAAAAGTATTGCAATGGGAAAGTCTGGGGTTAGGGACCTCTCCAAAATACTCAAGAGCAACAGTGTCTCTCTGGAGACTAAGGTGCGTCTGATACAGGCCATGGTTTTTGCAATCACTTGTTATGCATCAGAGAGTTGGACAATGACTAGGGAGGATAGAAGGAGAATTGACGCCTTTGAGCTGTGGTGCTGGAGAAGAGTATTGAATGTACCATGGACTGCCAAGAAAAATAACAACACCAGCAACAACATGCCAACTTTATTGTCTCTTACACATACATCCTCATTACTTCAGTCACTGAAACAATCCACCTCGTACAGAGTCTTCCTTTCTTGACCTGTCCTTCCACTCTCTCAAGTATTATGGTCATCTCCAAGGACTTGTCCCTCCTTGCAACATGCCCAAAGTATGTCTTTAACCTTGCTTCCAAGAAGCAGCCTGGTTTCACACTATCTAGGCTGAACCTGTTTGCTCTCCTAGCAATCCATGATATATTCAATAATATTCTCCAACATCACAGCTCAAACGTATCAACTCTCCTTCTAGTCATTGATCAGCTTTCTAGTGCATAACAAGTAATTGTGAAGGCCATAGCCTGTATCAGGTGCACCTTAGTCACCAGACTGACATTAGTGCTCTTCAGTACTCTGCAGATGTCCCTGACGACAGACTTTCTCATTGTAATTTGTCTTTTAATTTCCTGGCTGCTGATATCAAAAGTGTTGATTGTGAAGCCTAGCAAACTGAAGCTATTAACAATTTCAATCTCTTCACCAGCTATCATGATGCTGCAAATCAGCCCCGTGGTTAGAAACTTTGTTTTCTTGGTATTGAGCTTCAATCCAAACTTACTTAAGGGTGCAGTCCATTTTTAGTTGCTCTTATTATTTTAGGGGAAAAAGCTTGTATTTCCTCTGTTAACCATATTTTCCCTTTCAAATATAATTATGTTATTTGTGGTGTGTGTGTGTGTGTGTGTGCACATTCCACCACTCTTCTATTAGTTTTTGGTGACATTGTGTTGAGTTGTGTGTAAAAACAAAACCCCAAAACCATGTTCATGGAGTCCTAACTAACTCGTTGTTGTTGTTGTTGTTGTTGTTGTTTAATGCCTATATTTGGACAAGGAGGCAGTCTTCAGAACAGAGCAAGGAACCCTAAATGGTTCAAAATAAGGAAAGGAGTGTGTCAAGGATATATCCTGTATCCATACATTTTCAACTTACATGTGGAACAGATAAATTGAACGATTGGACTTTATGAGGAAGAATATGACATCAAAATTGGTGGAAAACTTATTAAGAACTTGTGTTATGCAGATAATACAACCTTGCTCACTGAAACTGAGGAAGGCCTGAAGCATCTGCTGTAGAAAGTGGAGAACTGCAGCGAAGCTGAACATCAAGAAAACAAAGATTCTTACCAATGGGCCATTTGACAACACCATGACAAATGGAGAAGAGATTGAGTTTGTTTAATTGCTCAGTCCACCATCAGGACTCTTGGCACTAGAAGTAAAGAAATCTAAAGATTAGGAAAGTCTTCTGACAGGGGGACCTCTCCAGAGTGTGGAAATGCAATGATGCCAGTCTGGAGAGTAAGAGGCACCTGATTTAGTCCATGTTCTTCACAATTACTTGTTATGTATCAGAGGGCTGGACAATGATTAAGGATGACAAAAGAAGATTTGATTCCTTTGAGTAGTGGTGTTGGAGAAGAGTGTTGAAGATACCATGGACTGCCAAGAGAACAAACAGGTCTGTCCTGGAGAGAGTAAAATAAGTTGCTCTCTGAAGGAAAGGACTTTGAAGCCTTATCTCAAATATTTTGGGTATGTAGGCAGAAGAAACCAATCTTTAGAGAGGGACATCATGCTTGGAAGAGTTGAGGGACAATGCAGAAGAAAATTCTGGGTGAGATGGATTGTCACAATGACTAGGGTAATAAAAACAGGTGTCTCGGTAAGATTGGCTCAGCATAGAACAGTGCTCAGAGCTGTTGTACATAGGATTGCTATGAGTCCCAGGTGATTCTACGTGGTAATATATATATTACATACACACACACACACACACACACATATATACACACACACACACACACACACATACATACATACATATGGTACATAATATATACATATGACATATAACACATGTATATGATATATAACACATTACATGTTGTTGTTGTTAAGTGATGTCTGATTGAGCAGGACTTTTAGTGAACCTATGAACAAAAAAAAGACCAGAACCCTGTTCTATAACTACCATCTTTCCTCTATGTTCATAGAGTTTCCCTGAGGCATGCAGTTTTGGAAGTGGGTGTCACTCCTGTTTTCACATCTAAATCAATCTGTGAGCTCCACCAAACACTCTCCATGATGGGTATCTGTTATGACATTTGACACACCAGTAGCACAGTGTTCAGTATCACAGCAACACCAAGTTACTTCAGTAAAGCAAATCAAAAACCATTGCTGGACCACTGAAAAAAATGTTCATTCCAAACGCAATTAACACCACGCTCAAGAACAACAGGCCTGAGGGTTTAAATGTCTTTTTAATACCCTTGTCTGGGCTCCCAGCCCTGATTGGCTCTAAATAAGAGGCTTCCACCCAACAGATAATTATTAAGCAAATCCAGAAAATCCAATCAGCTCACACATGGTTATGAGTAAAATAAAAATCACCACAGTCCACACCCAACCTTTTAATAAAACAAGAATTCACTTTTCAGAATCCAATGGCTTCATACATGAGCCCCCAAACTGAGATATATGTAGATATACATAGAGATAGATAGATAGATAGATAGATAGATAGATAGATAGATAGATAGATAGATAGACAGACATAATCCATCTCATCCAGGATCTTCTTCCCTTGCACTGTCCATCCATGCTTCCGAGCCTGATGTCCTTCTCCAAGAACCTATCCTTCCTGGCCACGTGCCCAAAGTAACTGAGGCGGAGCTTTAAAACCCTAGTCTTCAAGAAGAAACTTGGTTTCACCCTCTCCAAGACAGACTTATTTGTTTTCTTGGCTATCCATGTTATGTTAAAGGCTCTGCTCCAGCACCATGAAAGCATCTATTCTTCTTCTCTCAACTTTAGTCATTGTTTAACTCTGAATAAAAACAAGTAATTAAGAAGACCATAGCTGGATTAGGCACACCTTTTTATCTAGACAGATATTGTTGCTTTTCAGCACTCTGGAGAGGTCCATGACAGCAGATTTTCCCAAGGCAATTTGTCTTTTGATTTCATGACTGCTGGTATTAAGAGTGTTGATTGTGGATCTAGCAAGCTGTAATTGCTAACAACCTCAATTCCTTCATCTTTTACGGTGCTGCCAATTGGCCCAGTGGTGAGAATTTTGTCTTCTTGATGTTGAGCTTCAATCCATATTGAAGACTACAGTCCTTGACCTTTCACAGCAAGTGCTTCTGACCTTCTTAAATTTCAGCAAGGAAGGCTGTGTCTTCTGCATATTGTAGGTTGTTAATGAGTCTTCCACCAATCTTGATGTCATATTCCTCCTCATAAAGTCCTACCTCTTGAATGATCTGTTCTGCATATAGATTGAAAAGGTATGGGGAGAGGATGCATCCTGGTGGATTCCTTCCCTAATTATGAACCATGCATCATTTTCTTGCTCTGTTCTGAAGACTGCTTCTCGGTCCAAGTATAGGTTTTTTATCAGCATGAGCAAGTGTTCTGAGATTCCCATCTTCCTCAAGGTTGCCCACAATTTATTGTGATTCACACAGTCAAATGTCTTCACAGACTCAATGAAACACTGATAGACATTCTTCTGATACTCTCTGCTTTCTGCTAAGATTCATAATTACGTGTGTGTGTGTGTGTGTGTGTGTGTGTGTGTCCCTCAACCAGATACATTGACACAGTAACTGCTACAATGGGCTCTTGTGTTTTAGGAAGTGTA
This sequence comes from Elephantulus edwardii, assembly GCF_000299155.1. Classification (NCBI taxonomy): domain Eukaryota; kingdom Metazoa; phylum Chordata; class Mammalia; order Macroscelidea; family Macroscelididae; genus Elephantulus; species Elephantulus edwardii. Next base: position 1,521,578 of record NW_006400045.1, on the reverse strand, counting down.
AGGATGGAACAGGTTAGAATAG
>NW_006400045.1:1510972-1520796 GCF_000299155.1 Elephantulus edwardii | reverse complement strand
TGAGGTGGATTGATTCAGTGACTGGGGTAATTGGGATGGGAGTGTCAGAGACAGTGCGATTGGCACAGGACAGAGTGGAGTTTAGGGCTGTTGTACATAGTGTCACTATGAGCGGCAAGCGACTCGACAGCATATAACAACAACAAACAACATATATTTATAATTTGGTTGTTGTTGTTAAGTACCGCGGATTTGCATATGATACATAGGGACACAACGAAGGAAAGTCCTCAACTCTTGAGTGTCTTTCATCCTCTCTCCAGGTTCATAGGGTTTCTGGAGGCAAGCTATTATGGAAGTGGATACCACTCCTCCTTCCAAGATTTATGCGTGTGTGTGTGTGTGTGTGTGTGTGTGTGTAAGGTCAATGTAGGAAAGGAAGACCCTCAATCAGGTGGATTAACATAGTGACTGCTACAATGGGCTCTTGTGTGTCATGAAGTGTGAGGATGGGCAGGATAGAGCAGGATTCAGATTTTTTTTGTTCATAGGCTCCCTATAAGTCATGCTTGACTTGATAGCACCTAACAGCAACAACAACATGTGAAACCTATACATAGACCAACAATAGACTAACCTACTGTTGTGAGAACAGAGAAAATGCATGTTTTAACATAAGAAAAAGTGCATATTAGAGTTTTGTCTTCTCACTGTACTTATTCAAACTGTACACTGACCAAATAAGTTGAGAACTAGGACTATGCAATGAAGAATGTGACAACAAGATTAGAAGAAGACTCAAAACCAATTTGGAGTATGAAAATAGAACGAAGGCTGCATAGTGGAGTGGACCTGGGGAGAGGGACTGTAAAACAATGAAATAATTTTTCTTCTACTTTTCAAAGAGAAGAGAGTACTGGGGGTAACGGGTGGGCAGGGAGAAAAGTGCAACAATAAATTAATGGAAATCCAAAGTCTCCGTAAATTTTCACTAAAATTAATAATAATAAAAAGGGGTGGGGAAACCAAAAAAGGAAATAATATAATCTTGCTTGTAGATAGTGAAGAAGACTTGAAGCACTTACTGAATAAGGTCAAAGAGTGCAAACTTCAATGTGAATTATATTTCAACTTCAAGTAAAAAGAAGTTGTCAACAATGGACCAGTAGCCAGTATACAAGGAAAAAAGACTGAAGCTGCCAAAAATGCCATTTTACTTTGATCCACAATCAACATTTACTGCAGTAGCAGTTAAAAAATAAAAATATATATTGCAGAGAAGGCACATGAAAACTGAGAAGGCAGCTGGATAGAGGTAGGGCTCTGCCCCTCTTCAAATCCCATATACCGTAGAAAGAGTATAGCTTCCGGCCAGGGAAAGTAAGAATATGACTTGTGCCCATGAGCTATACCAAGGAAAATTTCCAACTTTAGGAGAGGCAGCATAGGCTAAGGGATCCCACTAAGCTTCAGTGAGAACTGAGAGGGTGCTTGGAAACTGAGATGGCAGCTGAATAGAGGTAGGGCTGTGCCCCCTTCCAGGATCCCACATGGGAAAGAGAATACAGTTGCCTGCCAGGGGAAGTGGGTCTATTCTTATGTGTTCATCAGCTCCACCAAGAAAAATTCTCAGTTTTAGAAGAGGGAGTACATGCCAGCGCTATCTACATCAACTTCACGTGAGAACTGAGGGAGTGTTGGAGAATTGAGAGGGCAACTGGCTAGAGGTAGGTCTCTGGCCCCTGACAATACTACATGGGATAGAGAGAGTGAAACTGCCTGGCTAGGGAAGGTGGTCTCTGTCTGCTATGCTAATCAACAGCACCACCAACAATTCCAAACGTTAGAAGAACTGAGCATCAGTCAAGTGAGATTCCTGAAAGGACTCCTGACATAGCAAGTTGTCCTCTCTAACAAAGGGAACACTTTATTTAAGTCTGCAACTAATAAATAACATCATAAATATAAAGAACTGTCAAGAAACTACAAAGACACAATAGAAATTACCTAACCCATAAGATCAAGAAACTTTATGTAATATTAAGAAAGCATCAGGTAACCTCAAATATTGTGCAAAAACAAAACAAGTCTTTTCCTAAATAAGGCAGATTATATTTCAGACCCAGGGAATACCCAAGAGACAGGGAGGCAGAAAAAGTACATTGATGCAAAAATACATCAACAACTGTGGAAGTAAGTACAAAAAAAAAGGAAAAAAAGAATGAAAACCATACATAGAGTGAACATCACAGAGACAGAAAGCAAGTAGAAATAATTAACATGGACAAAAATGAGCCACTTCTGAAGAAATTACAAAAGATGGAAGAAATGATTGATTGATTGATTGTTGTTGTTAGGTATGTCGACTTGAGTATGACTGATAGGGACCCTAGGAAAGAAAGATCTGAACCTTATTCTATCCTGTTCAATCTTCACATTTCCTAACACACAAGAGCCAATTGTGGCAGCCACCACATCTTCAACCTGGTTGAGGGTCTTCCTCTCTTTATCTGACCCTCTACCCTTCCCAGCTTCATGTCCTTCTCCAAGGAATAGCACCTCCTAGCAATATGTCCAAAGTATGTGAGGTGAAGCCTCATTATTTTTGCTTTCAAAGAACACTCTGGCTGCACCCTCTCAAAGACATATCTGTTTGTTCTTTTGGAAATGCATGGAATGTTCAGCATTCTTTTCCAACACCAAACTCAAAGGCATCAATTTTTCTGCCATTGTTACTGACTGTCGAGTTCTCAGATGCATAGCAAGTGATCAGAAAGACTATGGTCAGTATTAGAAACATCTTAGTCTTCTAAGTGACATCTTTACTTCTTTCAATTTGGATATCTCTCTAACTCCCAGTGCAATGTATCTCCTTATGTCCTGACTGCTGGAACTAAGGGTGTTAATTCCAAGCAATATGAAGTTGTTGACAGTTTCAATCTCTTCTCCGTCCATCATGATGTTACCTATCAGTTCTGTGGTAAGAATCATTGTTTTCTTGACATTAAGATGCAATCCATACTGAAGACTGCATTCCTTGATCTTCTTCAATGATTTCAGCAAGCAAAGTTGTGTCATCCACGTAACACAGATTATTGATGAGTCTCCCTACAATTCTGATACAATAATCCTCTTCATAGAATCCACCCTCTCAAATAATTTGATCAGCATACAGACTAAAAAGGTATGGAGAGAGAATACAGCCCTGCCACACTCTATTCTTAATTTTAAACCCTGCAATGTTCCCTAATCTGTTTGAACAACAGCCTCCTGGTCCTGGTACAGGTGTAACATGACTACAATCAAGTGCTCTGGGATTCCTATTCTTTTCAATGTCAGCCACAACTTGTTATGATCCACACAGTTAAACATCTTTGTATAGTCAATAAAACACAAATAGACATTTTTCTGGTATTCTTTCTTTTCAGCCAGGATCCATCTGATATCAGCAATGATGTCCCTGGTGCCACACCTCTTCTAAATCCTGATTGAACTTCTGGAGGTTCCATATCTATGTACTGCTCCAGCATTTTTTGAATAATCTTAGCAGTATTTTGCTTGCATATGATGGTAATGATATTGTTCAATAGTTTCCACATTCACCTGAATCACCTTTCTTGGGAATGAGAAAAAATATAAACTTTTTCCAATCCATTGGCCAGACAACTGTCCTCTAAATTTCCCGGCATAGACTAGTGAGTACATCTAAAACTACATCTCTAAATTAAAACAAGTCAGTTGGTATCCTATATCTTCCTAGAGCTTTAATTTTTGCCACTGCCTTCAAAGCAGCTTTCACTTACACTTTCATTATTATTGTATTCTGTTTATATGGTAAGTCCTGGTTTTTCAGGGTCAATAGTTTTGTTTCATTTTGTTTTTTCTGGGTCAGCGAGTACACCCCGAAGCATTTCTGGAGAAAGAGTTTTTTGGGAATGGGGAGGAGAGAGAAGTAGAGCTTTCAGATCTCTAAATTCTAACCCAGGTAACCTCAGGCCACATTGGCCAGTCTGCGCACCATGAAGCATTGCCGGAAAAAGAGTTTTGGGCCCTCGGGCCAAAGAAAAACAAAACAAAATTGCAACAGCATCTGGCTTCAAATGGAAGACAGCAGTATTAACCCATGAGAAGGCAATCCTGGAGTGGAAGTTGTACATTACAGTTGTACCTAACAACTTTAAATTGAAGTCATCTTGGCTACATCATAAGGGACTCGCAGCAGCACGATATGTTCAGAATCAGAATCACAGTAATCCTGATGGCTTGGGACTTAGGTCATCACCATCAGGAGCCAGTCAATTGGAGATGGATATTGAATGCTGTAGGCAAAAGTAGGAAGGGATAGTGTGGGTGGGCATTAACATTTAATCTATTGGTCATTGCTATAACTGGGAAATTGTCTTTCATCTGCTCTTTTCTGTGAAATGCTTGTCTGTCAGATACTATTACATACGTTTAAAGATTGAGAAAGACTAGGAAGAAGGATTGGCCATCCACTTCCGAAAAAACAGGCCTACAAAAACCCTATGTACAATAGAGCACACTTAGACTATCACTTGGACTAGAAGACATGGCAATTGAGACTGAAATCTTAGAAACTGAAATACAGAGAAGAAGTAACAGCTGTAAGCAGACACTGTGATTGGAACATGGAACGTGAGAGGCATGAATGCAGGAAAATTAGACATTGTTAAGAAAGAAATGGAACGCATAAATATTGACATACTAGGTATTGGTGAAATGAGATGGCAAGGCATGGGACCTTTTGAATCAGACAATTATATGATTTACTATGCTGGGGATGAAAAGGTGAGGCAGAATGGGGTTGGTTTCATAATTAAAAAAGACATATCCAGCACTATCCTGAAATACAAGGTGGTGAGCGATAGGATAATATCCATACACATACAATGAAGTCCAGTGAATACCACTATCATTCAAATATATGCACAAAAACTAGAGCCAAAGAGAAGGAAATAGAAGATTTCTGCCAACTTTTGCAGTCAGAAGTTAATCAAACATGCAATCAAGATGCATTGATGATAATGGATGACTGGAACACAAAAGTTGGGAAAAGGGAAGAAGGATCAGTAGCTGGAAAATATGGGTTCAGTGAGAGAAATGAGGCTGGAGATAGAATGATAGCGTTCTGCACATTCAATGATTTATTCATTGCTAATACCTTCTATAAGAAACAAACACAGGCTATACACATGGATCTCACCTGATGGCATGCATAGGAACCAAATAGATTACATTTCTGAAAAGACTTGGTGGAAAAGCTCAGTATCAGCAGTGAAATCAGGCTGGGTGCTGATTGTGGGACAGACCACCAACTACTCATATGCAAGTTCAAGATGAAGTTGAGGAAAATTAAATTAAGTCCACGGGAACCAAAATTTTATCTTAAGTCTGTGCCACTCAAATTTCAAAACCATCTCAGGAACAGGTTTGAGGCCTTGACCACCAATGAGCATAGGCCAAACGGGCTCTGGGAGGATAACAAGAAAATCGTCATGAAGAATGCAAAAGATCATTACAAAGGCTAAAGAAGAAGAAAAGACCAAGATGGATATCAGATGAGACTCTGAGTATTACATTAGAGCTCCGAGAAGCCAAAGCTAAAGGAAGAAACCAAGAAGAGAAAGAGCTGAACAGAAAATTTCAAAAGGCAGCCCAGAATGACAAAGCAAGATTCTATAATGAAATGTGTAGAGAGCTGGAGTCAGAAAATCAAAAGGGCAGAACTGGCTCAGCGTTTCTTAAGCTGAAGGAGCTGAATAACAAATTCAAACCATGGGTGGTAATACTTAAGGATACTTTGGGTAGATTGTTAAATGATCCAGGAAGTATCAAGAAAAGATGGAAGGAATACACAGAGTCACTGTATCAGAAGGAATTGACTGACACAGAAGAATTTCATGAAATGACATATGAGCAAGAGGCTATGGTGATGAAGGAGGAAGTTCAAATTGCTCTGAAGGAATTGGCAAAAAATAAGGCTCCAGGAGATGACAGCATACCAATTGACATATTTCGACAGACAGACACTGGCCTGGACGAGCTCACTAAGTTATGCCAAGAAATCTGGAAAACAGCCAGTTGACCCACTGACTAGAAAAGATCGAAATTTGTTCCCATTCCAAAGAAAGGTGACCCAACAGAATGTGGAAATTATCGAACAATATCACTAATAACATATGCAAGCAACATTCTTCAGAAAAATTATCCAAAATCTTTTGCAATAATATGTCAACAGAGAACGGCCAGATGTACAGGCTGAATTTAGAAGAGGTTGTGGTACTAGGGATATTAGCGCTAATGTTAGATGGATCTTGGCAGAAAGCAAAGAATACCAGAAGAATGTCTATCTGTGCTTCATTGACTATGCAAAGGTTTTTGACTCTGTGGATCATAACAGGTTATGGCTGACTCTGAGAAGAATGGGAATCCCAGAATATTTGATTGTGCTAATGTGAAACCTATACTTGGGCTAAGAGGCAGTCACCAGAACAGAGCAAGGAGACACTACAGGTTCAAAATCAAGACGGATGTCCATCAAGGATGTATTCTGTCTCCATACCTTTTCAATCTGTATACAGAACAGATCATCCGAGACGCTAGGCTGTACGAGGAGAAATGTGGCATCAGGATTGGTGGAAGAATCGTCAACAACCTGCGTTATGCAGATGACACAACCCTGCTCGCTGAGACTGATAAAAAATTAGGAATGTATTAAATCAGAATTGTATCTTTTTTCAAACTCTATGCTGAGCAAATTAGTCAAGAAGTTCAACTATAACAAGAGGAATATGGCATCAGACTTAGAGGAATATTCATCAACAATTTTCTTTATACAGAAGATATAACCTTACTTGTTGAAAGTGAAGATGACTTGAAACATTAGCTGCACAAGATAAAATCCTTCCTTATGGTTTACATCTTCAATACAAATTACATCTCAACATCAAGAATATAACTTTCCCTCCATCTATACCATGGACTGCTAAGAGAATGAATACGTTTGTCCTTGAGAGGATTAAACCAGGCTGCTCCTTGGAAGCAACGATTCTGAAGCTTTGTCTAACATAATTTGGACATATTGCAAGTAGGGACCAGTTCTTGGAGAGGAACATCACTTGGGAGGGTGGAGGGACAGTGTAGGAGAGGAAGATTCTTAATGAGTTGGACTGATTCAGTGATTGGGGTAATGGGGTTGGTATGTCAGATACAATAAGATAGGCACAAGATAGAGCAGGGTTTAAGGCTATTATACTTAGGGTCGCTATATGTCACAAGTGACTCGATGACACATAACAACAACAATATCATGATACTGCCTATCAGTTAGGATCTTTGTTATCTTGATGTTGAGTTGTAATCCATATTGAAAGCTGAAGTTAATCTTTTGCAGTAAGTGCTTCAAGTCCTTCTCACTTTCAGCAAGCAAGTTATATATCATTCACATAATTAAGGTTATTGATTACCTTCCAATCTTGATGCTACATTCTCCTTCATAGAATCCAGCTTCTCGAAAAATGTGCTTAGCATACGGATTAACTAGGTATGAAGAAAGGACACAACCCTGACATTAAACAAATTTAATCCTTAAGATGCAATATTAGGAATACTATGGGCAAAACTGTGGCTGACTCTGAGAAGAATGGGAATACCAGAACACTTGATCATCCTAATGAGAAACCCCTACTGGAACCAAGAGGCAGTTGTCAGGACAGAGCAAGGAAACACTGCATGGTTCAAAATTGGGAAGGGCATACGCCAGGGATGTGTCCTGTCTCCATAACTTTTCAACCTGTATGCAGAACATATTATCGGGGAGTCTGGGCTCTATGAGGAGAAATGTGGGGTCAAGATTGGTGGAAGATTTATCAACAATCTGGGATATGCAGATGATACAACCCTGCTTGCTGAAACGGAGGAGGACCTGAAGCGCTTGCTGCAGAGGGTAAAGGACTTTAGCCTCCAATATGGATTGAGGCTCAATGTGAAGAAGACAAAGATTCTCACCACTGGACCAATTGGCAGCATCAGGATAGATGGTAAAGAGATTGAGATTGTTCAGAGCTTCAGTTTTCTTGGCTCCGCAGTCAACACTCTCGGCACCAGTAGCCAGGAAATCAAAAAACATATTGGGATGGGAAAGTCTGCGGTTAGGGACCTCTCTAAAGTACTCAAGAGCAACGGTGTCTCTCTGGAGACTAAGGTGCGCCTGATACAGGCCATGGTTTTTGCTATCACTTGTTATGCATCAGAAAGTTGGACAATGATTAAGGAGGATAGAAGGAGAATTAATGCCTTTGAGCTGTGTTGCTGGATAAGAGTATTGAGGGTACCATGCAAACAGATTCATCAACACTGAAGAGCAACGATGTCAGGCCGGAGACTAAGGTGCGCCTGATCCAGGCTATAGTCTTTTGATTTATATGCTACACATTGGAGTGTTGGACAGTGACTATGGATGATTGAAAGATGATGCCTCTGAGCTGTTGTGCTAGAGAAGAATGTTGAATATACTTATGGACTCCTGGACTTCAGCTAAAGCCGAAATGCTCCTTGGAGACAAGTATTCTGAGGCTTCGTCTGACATATGTTGGGCATGTAGCAAGGAGGGACTGGTCCTTGAAGAGGGTCATCATGTTTGGGAGAGTGGAGGGACAGCGCAGGAGAGGAAGACCCTAAATTAAATGGATTGATTCTGTGATTGGGGTCATGGGAATGAGTGTGTTTGAGATGGTGAAGTTGGCACAGCATAGAACGACGTTTAGGGCTCTTGTACATAGGGTCACTATGAGTTGCAAAAGACTTGATGGCACATAACAACAACATCTGTATTGAGATGATTTTGAACAAATAGATTATTTTTGGTAGTATTGTCATTTACAAAATATTGAGTCTTCCTGTCCCCGAACAGTGCACATTTTCCTATTTATTTAGTTTTTTTATTGTATCTTGCAGAAATGTTTTGTAGTTTTCTTTGTATAGGTCTTTTGTATATCTACTTAGGTTCACTGCCAAGTATTTCAAGTTGTTGTTGGCTATTATAAATGGTATTGCTTTCTTTATTTACTTCTCTGAGTTCTCTTTGTTAACATAGAGGAACTATTCTTATTTTTAGATATTGACCTCTTATCCTGCCACTCTATTAAATTGACTACTAACTCTAAAGAGTTTTTGAGTATTGTTGTTGAGTTTTGGGGGTTTTTTGTGTTCACTATCATATCATCAGCATGTGACAATAGTTTAACCATCTCTTTGCTGATCTGGATGCCTTTTATTTCTTTCTCTTGTTGTATTTCCCTAATAAGTACTTCCAATATAACATTGAATAGAAGTGGTGACAGTGGGCATCTTTGTCTTGTACCTGTTCACAAGAAAAGTACTTTTAGTCTTTCTCCATTAAGAATGATGTTGGCTCTTTACATATAAACTTTTCACTAGGTTGAGAAAATTCTCTTCTATTTCAATTTTGCTGAGCGTCTTTACCAGGAAGGGGTTTTGGATTTTGTCAAATGCCATTTCTGCATCAATTGTTAAGATCATTTGTTTCTTGTTATTTGCTTTGTCAATATGGTGAATTATGTCACTTGTTTTTCTTAAGTTGTACCACCCTTGCATACCTGTTATGAATACCACTTGGTCGTGGTGAAATATCTTTTATGTGCTTTTGGATTCTGTTGGCTAGGATTTTGTTAAGAATTTTTGTATCTATAATCATGACAGATAATTGGTCTGTATTTTGTTTCTTGTTTGTTTTTTTTTCTTCTTTTGATCTGTAGTTTTCTACATCTTTGCCTGATTTTAGTTTTAGTGTTATGCTTGCTTCATAGAATAATTCTGGAAGTGTTCCTTTTTCTTTCTATTTT
>NW_006400045.1:1498741-1510872 GCF_000299155.1 Elephantulus edwardii | reverse complement strand
TATAATAATTTGGTAGATTTCAGATGTGAAATCATTTCATTGGATATTAGATTTTTCTCTTTATCTTAAATATTCACTAACACTCAAAATCTTCTAAATAACTCATTGATGTTGCTGTGTAGCACTGAGTTGAATCGACTCATAGCTTATCCTCTAGTGGGTTTTCAGAAGCAGTAAATAGTGCAGGAAGGGATTACCAATCTTTTTCCTACAGAGAAGCTGGCAAATCTGAACTGCACCCTTTTGGTTTGGCAGCTCAGTGCCTTACCACCATGCCACCAGAACTCCTTAAATAATTCTATAGGCTTAATATAACTTATTAACTCCATATTCACAGAAAGTCTGTCCATTTGCTGTACAGAAGTAGCACTTGGTTGCTGTGATACTAAAATCTGTGACACTGATGTGTCAAATGTAATAATGGTTACTCATGGTGGACAGGTTTGGTGGAGTTCCCTGATTAAAACAAGCCTGGAAGCAGGAGTAGCATCTACTGCTGAAGTAGCTTGCCTCCGGAAATCTATGAACTTGGGGAAATGGTGAAAGTTATATAAGTATTCATTCATTATATAAGTCTTTCATTCATAAGGTCACTGAGTCATCTACAACTCAGCAGCACTTAATAACAACAATAATAAATGCACAGAAAAGCCTATATATGTTTCAATGTTATTTTCACAGTGTAGGTAATATTTAAGCTAATGATATGGTGTAAACACTTTTTTCTTTCAATATTTGTGTTCAAGAAAGTTCAATCTGTATATTAAAATATAACAATGAATTCTAAGTGCAAATATCTGATTTTTTAATAGTATTATTATTAGTATAAATTCTCATCACATTTAGATTTGGAGTAATGAACAAATTCTTAAATTATTATTGTCTTTTTATTCATTTATATTAGAAATTTAGAGAAAATAAGAGACAAAATATGTGACAAAAATCTTCCTTGCTGCAGTATTTTTCTTCAAAGATTAAGAATGTGTGCTACCTACTCTCTCAAATATATATGCATATACATACACAGATAATAAGTCTATAAAACACTTCCAAATCAAAAGAAGTAAAATGAAGTGACATTTAGGCTGTGAAGTCTTAATTTAGACACCACAATGATTAGAGTGTTTTAATATCATAATAACTGATAAATAGACTACGTGTCAGACATTTCATTTCTTTTTAATCAAAACTCCTAGTCTGCTAAATTAATAACCCCCTTGGGGTACAGTAGCAGATTTTCAATTTAGTCATAAGACATTAATAATGAAAATTTCTGGGGGCGCATTATTTTATTTATGTCCTTCATCTTTTTCTTTCTTTCTTTTTTTTTTTAATCATCAAGGAGTTTTAAAGAGACAAAACAAGAAGAAGGATGTTTTACCCTGATAGTTGATTCTTAGCGATCCAAATTATAAACACAAAACGTAAACACGTGATGCAGTAATAAACTATTCTTTTCTTTCTCAAATTAGAAACTCCTTTAGTCACAACCTTGCTACACGCTCAGCCAGGATTTCCATGGAAAACTCCAGTAAATTTTTTTAAGCTAAAGTCAAACATTGTATGGACCATTCAAAAGACATGCATATATGAGAAAAAGATCTACCATACCATATAGGAGTTTGTTTAAATTATTATTAAAATTATTCAATTTAAACATTAAAATTATTAAAAATATTGTATAAAGGTATTTGAGTGGACATTGACAGAAAACAATTTTTGAAACAAGTTAGCAGACATATCAAAAGCAAAATGAATGTTATTTGTGCTTACATATTACAGAAACTGAAAGAAAGAGAAAATAAGTTATATAGTACAAATTCTCACAATGAAGATAAAGCCTGTGGAAACTATGTCGTTGTTGTTATTCTTAGGTGGCTTTGAAAAAAGTACAATTTATGACAACTCAAAGTTCTCAAATTGGGAAAGTGGTTATTGAGAAGGTGGGTTTTCTTATTGTGCTTACCCTCATTCTCACACAGCTGTTATCTTTATTTTAAAAACATTAAATTCATTTATCCAACGACTGGAGCAGGTGCTGAGCTAGTACTTTTAATATGAGAGATAGTCAATGACATGAAAATCTGTAAATATTAACAGAACAATCACCTACACTGCCAAGGACTTCCTTCAGCCTTCCTGTTAAAATTTCAAGTAAAAACAAAACAAAACAAAACAAACAAACAAACAAAAACACCAAAAAAAAACCCCAAAAACTAATTAGACTTAGCCGAATGGAAATAAAAAGAGAACTATAAGTCACCAAATATTCGAGGAAATCACAATGAGTAAACAGAGCTAAATCACCATTATTGATGTTATTACGTGCTGTCGAATTGACTGTGACTCATAGTAACCATATGCACAACAGCTCTGATCTCTGCCTTAACCTGAGCCAATCTCACTGGCTCAACACCTCTGCTTCATAATCTCAGTCACTGCGTCAACACATATTATTCAAGGTCTCCTTTCCTGTATTGTCCTTTCTCCCTTCTACCCATAATGTCCTTGAAAGTATATGAAATATAAATTCACTTTGCTTACATCCAATGAGCAACTTGGTTTCACTCTCTCAAAGACAGACCTCTTTACTCTTTTGGTAGACCAAGTTACATTCAGTACTCTTCTCCGGCACCATCCTTAATCATTGTCCAGCTCTCTCATGTATAACAAGTAATTGCGAAGACCATGGACTATGTCAATCATACCTTAGTCTCTAGACTGACATTGTTGATATTAGCACTCTGGAGAAGGCCCTGACAGTAGATTTACCTATTGTAATTTGTCTTTGCATTTCTTGACTGCTTGTGCCAAAATTGTTGATTGTGGAGCAAAGCAAGCTGAAATTACTAACAACCTCAATCTCTTCCCTGTCTACCATGGTGGTGTCAATTGAGCTAATAGAATAAATCTTCATTTTCTTGAGGTTGAGCTTCAATACATATTGGAGATTATAGTCCTTGTTCTTCTGCAACAAATGCTTCTAATCCTCCTCAGTTTCAGCAATCACAATTGTGATATCTATATAGTAGTGCAAGTTGTTGAAGATTCTTCCTACACACCTCGTGTCCCATTCCTTCTCATAAAATCCAGTTTCCTGAATTACTTGTTCCTCATGTAGAGTAGGAATGGAGACAAGTTGTATTCCGGACACACTTTCCTGTTTTGAACCATGCCATTTTGCCCTGTTCTGTTCTAAAGACTACTTCCTGGCCCAAGTATAGGTTTAACAAAAGCACAATTAAGTGTTATATAATTCCCACTTTTCTCAAGATTAGTTACAATTTGTTGTGTGTGATACACAAAAACATGTGAATTTATTATGGAAAAATTTCCCAGAAGCTATCTGTGGAACAGACCATCAAGTAAGTACTTATATGCATGTTCAAGTTAAAGTGAAAGAATATTAAAGCAAATCAATAAGAATCAAAATTTGATCTTGAGTCTATTCCATACGAATCAAAAACTATCTCAAGATCATGTCTGAGGCCTTGAACACCAATGAAAACCAGATGAGCTGCGGGAGAATGTCTTCCAGGAAAAATGCAAAAAGAAGAGATAAAAGGAAGAAACAATGCATAAGGATGTAAGAAGATAATTGCCATTCGTTAAGAAAATATAATGCAATAACTAGAAAAGAAACAATATATCTAGATGCGAGGGGAGAGAAGCAACGAATAATTATCAAAAGGTAACAGAAAATAATAGGACAAATAATAATCAAAACTTTCAAGTATGTTTGTTTTTTTAATTTTTTTTCAAGTATATTTTATAATGTTTACTCAGGTATACTTATTATAGAAATATCACTTTATAAAATTTAGAGTGGCATCCACTTCCTAAATAACATGCCTCCATAAATTCGATGAAATTTTATAAATGTCAATAGTTTTAGAGGAGCTTCAGGCCTTTTGTTCATAGGGTCTCTATGAGTCGTGCTTGACTCGAAGACAATCAACAGCAACAATAATCTGTGTAAGTTTGCTATTTCTACTGTCTCATGTTGCCAGCTATATTTAAGAAAGCAGATATTAAGGTATAAATGTCTCTGGTAGCCTAGTGGCAAGAAGCTGTACTGTAATCGCAAAGACAGGTTAGGGACCATGAGCTACTCTGTGGGAGAAGTGTGGGTAATCTCCCCTTGTGTGATTAATTACTTCTGAAAACCCTCTGGAGTGTCAGTTATGGTACATAACAGCAGCAACAGCAACATACAATGTACACTTGAGGGAAGAAGCTGGAAACTCCAAAGAAGGGTAAGAACTTATATTGTTCTCTGTTACCTTGGTATTAACAACATCATTGGTCCAATAGACTTCTAGAAAGTGATGGCATGCTGCATTATAGAATCAAGCATGAAGCTGTTCTAGGAGCTGTAGAAACTGAGAAAGAAAACCTGGTAAGAGTACAAGGAGCTGTGGGCCCAACTGCTACCCCCTAGATAAGAGGCAATGTGTGTTTCTTATAGTACACTTCATATCAGAGTTGACTTTTATTGATATAAGGATCATACTTGTTAAAAAAATTTATTAAGTTCAATGAAAATTTACAGACTTTGGATTTCTGTTCATTCATTGTTGCACTTTTCTCCCCTCCCAACCCTTCCCACTAGTACATTACCCTCTTGGAAAAGTAAAAGAAAAATTCTTTCATTGTTTTACAATCCCTTCCCCCAGGTCAACTCCACTATGTAGCCTTCGCTCTGGACTGCTGTCATGACAAAAATATCTAATCACATATCCCTTTTAAACAGTTTTATCCCTCATCTGTTTCAATGCAGTATACATTATTAAACCCATCTTTCTCAGTCTGCCCCAGCCCCAAGGTCAGTCCTGTTTTACAACATTGGAACCATTCAGTATTTGTCCTTTTGTGACTGAGATGCTTCACTCAGCATAATGTCCACTAGGGTCACTAATTTTGAATAATATTTCATGAGTTCCTTGTTTTCCAATGCAGCGTAGTATTCCATTGTGTGAATATACCACAGCTTCTCTATCCATTCATTTATTGATGGGCACTTAGGTTGTTTCCAACTCCTTGCTATTGTGAACAAAGCCACGATAAACATGGGTGTAAATACATCTGCTTGGATGTCAGTTATGGTCTCCGTGGGGTATATTCCCAATAGTGGAATTGTGGGGTCAAATGATATCTCTGTTTGCAATTTTTTGAGAAAGCGCCATACTGCCTTCCACAGTGGTTGCACCATTTTATACTCCCACCAACAGTGAATAAGGGTTCCAGTTTCTCCACAACCTCACCAGCATTTGTTGCTTGCTGTTCTGTTAAATTTTGCTATTCTGTCTGGGGTGAGATGATATCTCATAGTCAATTTAATTTGCATCTCTTTTAGAGGTAAGGGTTTTGAACATTTCACGTGCTTGTTAGCCTTCTGAATGTCTCCTTTGGTGGTCTGTTCATATCCTGTGCCCATTATTTCTATTGGATTATTTACTTTTATCTTGTGGTGCTCAATATTTTATAAATTCTGGATATAAGTCCCTTATCTGATATGTCATTACCAAGTACTTTTCCCCAGTTGGTGGCTTCCCTTTTTACCTTGTTGGAGAAGTTTTTGGGTGTGCATAGGGATTTGATTCTTAGACAGTCCCATTCATCAATTTTATCTTCTCCTGATTGTAGGTTTTTTCAGGATGCTTGTGGTTTAGGACTTCTAGGGTTCTTCCAACCTTTTCTTTGATGAAGATTATAGTCCTTGGTTTTAGTCCTAAGTCCATGATCCACCTTGAGTTGGTTTTATTATTTGGAGTGAGATGAGGATCATACTTTTTGACTCACCTTAAATTTGTGAAAACGTTCCACCTGGTCCACAAATACATAAAATTATGTAAGGAAAGGTAAGTCTATTGATTTCACTGGAGGTTACAATTGACCTTTAAGATAAATTTATTTAAACAGAGAGCAAACCAAATATATTAACAGTTATTAATTTAAGAGAAAGGGTGTTCCTTTTTTGGTCAAGTGAATATATAAACTTTAGCCTAAAGTACAAAGTTATCAGTGATAGGGTGGTATATCTACACTTATAAAGACAACTATAATTATTATTAAAATTTAAAGTAATATTTTAATGACAAATAAGAAGAAATGCAAGATTATTCAATATTTCTGTAAACCAAGAGAAACTGGTGATTGCTGAAGGCTTGAAAACAATTTTTTTTAAAAAAAGAATGATTGTTTTTGTTATTAGATATTGTTGAGTTGAATAGGACTCATAGCAACCCTATAAACAGTAAATCTTAACCTTACCTTGTCCTGCACCATACTCACATCTTTGTTATGTTCAAGCCCATTGTGGGTATCTCTGAGTCAATATGTCTTGTTGAGTGAAGGAATTTAATTAAGCTCAAATAAAAGGCAGGAGTAACTATGACTCTTTTAAAATAGCTAATGCTTAAAAAAGTAGCTAATGCTTAATCAACTAGTTGATGATATATATGAATGGATGCATGAGATTCCCACTATCACCACTTGCTATTTATTGTTTTGTTATGTGCCATCTCTGAACAATAGCCCTGAACCCTGCCCTATCCTAAGCAAATCTCACTATCTCTGGCACACCTAATCCCCTCTTCAATCCATCACTTCCAGGGTGTTCCTCTCCTGCACTGCCTCTCTACCCTTCCAAGCATGATGTCCTTATTCAAGTACTGGTCCCTCTGATAACACACCCAAAGTATATGAGACAGAGCTTCAAAGCCGTTGCCTCCAAAGAGCAAGTTGGTTTCTCTCTCCGCAGGACGGACTTGTTTGTTATCTTTGCAGTATGTTCAAAACTCTTCTCCAGCATCATATCTCAAAGGCCTCGATTCTCCTTCTGCCATCCTTAGACTTTGTTCAGCTTTCTGATTCATAACAAGTTATTATCTCCTTGTCTACTATTCAAGCTCTGCTAATGAGTTTGGAGGCATCAGCAGGGAAAGAAGACTCAATTCAACTCTATTGTTGTTGATCTTATTTGCCATTGAGTCACTTGCAACTCATAGCGACCCTATGGACAAGAGATCTAAACCCTGCTCTATCCTGTGCCAGCCTCACTGTCTCTCACACACCTACTTCCTTTACACCAACGCTGAATTGATCCATCTCATCTAGGTTCTTCCTCTTTTGAGCTGTCCCTCCACCATCCCAAACATGTTACTCTCCAAGGACCGCTCCCTCCTTGCAATATGTCCAAACTATGTCAGATGAAGCTTCAGAATCCTTGCCCCTAAGGAGCAACCCGATTTCACCCTCTCCAGGATGAACCTGTTTCATCTCCTAGCAGTATATGATATAGTCAACACTCTTCTCCAGCACCACAGCTCAAAGGCATCAATTCTCTTTCTATTATCCCTAGTTATTGTCCAGCTCTCAGACTCATAGCACACGATTGTGAAGACTATGGCTAAGATCACACGCACCTTAGTCTCCAGCCTGATGTAGTTGCTTTTCCATACTCTGGAGAGGGCCCTGACAGCTGACTTTCCTAATGCAATTTGACTATTGATTTCCTGACTGCTGGTACCAAAAGTTTTGATTGTGGAGCCAAGCAAATTAAAACTGTTAACTATCTCAATCTCTTCACCATCCATAATGATACTGCCAACTGTCCCAGTGGAGAGAATCTTTGTTTGCTTGATTTTGAGTTTCAATCCATATTGAAGTTTGCAGTCCTTGATCTTCTGTAGCAAGTGCTTCAGGTTCTCCTCAGTTTGAGCAAGCAGAGTTGTGTCATTTGCATAACGTAGGTTGTTGATGAATCTTCCTCCAATCTTGATGTCACATTCTTCCTCATACAGCCCAGCATCCTGGATGATCTGCTCTGCATACAGATTAAAAAAGTATGGAGACAAAATACATTCCTGGTGGACACCCTTCCTGATTTTAAACCATACTATGTCTTCTTGCTCTGTTCTGACAACTGCCTCTTGGTTCAATGTTCTGGGATTCCCATTCTTCTTAGAGTCAACCACAGTTTGTTGTGATCCACACAGTCAAAAGTCTTTGTATAGTCAATGAAACACAGTTAGATATTCCTCAGATACTATCTGCTTAGTCTGGTAAAAATTATTATTGTTATTGTTGAGTGACATCAAGTCAGACACAACTCATAGATGACCCTCTCGTAAGTTTTAAACCACAGTAAATCACATGGGAAGAAATCTTTCTGAATCTATCTCTGTGGAGTATGTGAATGACTTAAGCTGTGTTTCTTTGGTTTGACAACACAACTCCTAACCAACGAGGCCACCAGAAGTCCATGATTAGTTGCTTCAAAATATGACCTTGGTGATAGAAAGGATTCAAGAGATTACATGATAAAATCTGCAAATTAAATGATTTACTCATTCAAAGTTGTTTTTTTAATCTCCCAACAACATAAATGGAGACTGCACATGTGGTCTTCAATAATTATTGTCCAATGCCTCAAATCTACTCTCAAGGCAATTTTTACATTCAGGTAGGATAGACACAAGGCCATGTTTTAGGTCTTGTGGATTTGTTTTCATTGAACACTAGTGATAAAAAACAGATGAGTTGTGGGATAGCAAGGATGATAAAAGCATGAAAAAAGCAATATGTTATGACAAAACTGGAAGTGAAAGAATATACAAAATAGGTGGCAGAATCAAGAAGCCAAATAAAAGGGGGAAATCACTGAAGTAAGAGAGAAACAGTAGATTTCAAATGGCAGCCTGAGAAGACAAAGTAAAGCATTATGGAGGGATGAGCAAAGGGATAGAGCTAGAAAATAAGAGTAATAACTTTGTAAACATTTCTTTAGCTGAAAGAACTGAAAAACAAAGTCTTGAGTTACAATACCAAAGGATATCATGGGCAAAACCTAAATAATCAAAGAAACATCAAAAGAACATGGAAGGAATACGCTGAATCAGTGTAAAGAAGATTGGTGGACACAGAACCATTTCAGAAAGGAACATATGATCAAGAAGAAATTATCATGAAAAAAGAGAGCATTAGTAAAAATAAGGCCCCAGGAATCTATGGGATATCAGCCAACATGTTTTAGCAAGAAGATATAAGCCGAGACCTGCTCACCAAGCTATGCCAGGAAGTTTGGAGGACATCTACCTGGCCAACTGACGGAAGTGATACATATTTTTTCCTATTCTCTAAAAGTGAATCCAAGAGAATATGGAAATTATCAAATAATAACATTAATACCTCATGCAAGTAAAATCATGTTGAAGATTATTTTAAAACTGCTTAGATCAATATGTTGACAGAGAACTGCCAGCAATCAGGATGAATATAGAAGAAACCATGGCATAAAGAATGCCATTTTTTATGTCCAATGGATCTTCATGGAAAGGAAAGAATAATAAAAGATAACCATTTTCATTTATTGACCATTCAAAGGCTTTTGAGTATTTGGATCATAAGAAATTATGGCTAACATTGAGAAAAATGGTAATCTGAGAACACTTAATTGTGTTCATGTGAGACATACATCTATACCTAGAAGCTGTTGTCCAATCAGGGTAACAAAGATTGAATTGTTTAAAATCAACAAGAATTTCCATCAGGACTGTATCTTTTCTACATATCTATTAAATTTGTGCTCAGAACTAATGATTTAAAAAGCTGGACTATAATGAGAATGTGAAGAACACCAAAGGAAGTCTCATCAACGAGTGTTACGCAGATGGCACCATCTTGCTTGCTGAAAGTGAAGAGAACTTGAAATGTTTGCTGAAGAATATTAAAGACTAATATTGTCATTATAGATAATGTCTTAACATGAAGAAAACAAAAATCCTAACCACAAGGCCAATAAGGAACATCATGGTAGATGGAGAAAAGATGAAAATTGCCAATGATATAATTTTGTTTGGATTCCAGAAGACATATTGCATTAGGGAAGTCTGCTGTCAGGGACTATTCCAAAGTACTGAAGAGTAATAATGTCAGTGTGATAAGAAAGGTGTACCTGATCCAGACCATGTTTATTTAAATTACTTGCTATGCAACTGGAAGTTGGACAATGAACAAGAATTATAGAAGAATAATTGATCTCTTTGAGTTGGGGTGTTTTAAAAAGAGTGCAAAATATTCATAGACTACCATAGGGGCAAATAAATATGTGTTAGAAAAAGTGGAATCAGAGTGTTCCTTGGAGGCAAGGATATTCAAGTGATGTCTCACTGATTTGGGGAATATTGTTAGGAGGGGCCAGTTATTGAAAAAAGATATCATGCCTGAAAAGGTGGAAGATGAATGAAAGAGGGGATGGTCCTTAACCAGATGGATCTACACAGTAACTATAATGGTTGAGTTTAATATATCAGTTGTTGTTGTTGTTGATTATTGCCATCTAGTTGAGCCTGACTTTTCACAACCTTATGAAGAAAAGACCTGAAGCCTTTCTATAACTATCATCATTTCTCAAAGTTCATATAGTTTCCAGAGGCATGTTGTTTAGGAAGTAGATGCTATTCCTACTTCTAAACCTATCTTAAACTGAGAATTCCACCTAACACTGTCCATCATGGGTAATCATTGTGGCATTTGACACCTCAAAGGTACAAAGTTCAGCATCATAGCAGCTCCAGGTTACTTAAGTACAGCATATTGACAGAAAATTGTTGAACCACTTAGAAGAATGTTCCTCCAAAATATAATAACAACCAACTTTTAAATACAAAGGCCCTTCCTGAGATCTTATTGACTCTAAACAAGAACCTTAAATAAAAAAAAAACCAAACCAATATGATATGTTGTTGTTGTTATGTGCCATTAATCTCTTGACACCTATAGTGACTCTGTGTATAGCAGTTCTAAACGCTTTTCTGTCCTAAGCCAGTGTCACTAATTCCAACAAAGATAATGGAAATGACACAGGATAGAGTAGTGTTGAGATATATTGTTTATAGGGTCACTATGACTTGTAATTAATTTGAAGGCACTTAACACCAACAGCACAGCACATATGGGCCTTACAAGATAGAATACATAGAAAGTAATGGTAATCAACTACATCTTAGCAAAGAAACTATGGAAGAACTCAGTATCAACCAGCAGTAAAAGGCCAGATCATTAATTGCTCAAATACAAACAACAGCTGAAGTTTAAGAAGATTTTTTTTAAAAATCTGTAAGAGTGAAAGTATGGCTTAGAGTATTTCCATTTTAATTTAGACATTCTATGAAGAATAGATGTGATACTGAACATGAGCTACTGGGGAGAGATGATTTGTGAGATAATATATACTGGGGGCTGAGTAATTAAAATGAGTGGAAAGAAACAGAAAACAAAATCTGACAGTTGTTCATAAAGGTAGAGTGAATGGGAAAAAAATGATGAGGTAAAAGAACTAGACACATTTCAAGAGGTGACTCAAGAAGACAAAGTAAAATATTATAATGAAATGTGCAAATATGTGTATATTTTCACACTTCATGATAATACCAGAAAACCTACAGGAAAGAACATACTTAGTATTTCTTAAGCTAAAAGATCAGAATAGAGAATAAAAACTTGAAATAATGTAGAAATTTATGGACAATGACAATGAACAAGACAAGAAGCATCAACGCATGGTGACAGGAATATACAGAATCATGGTACCACAGTAATTTGTTTATATTTAGTAATTTTTAAGGTAATATATTGTCAATAACCTACAATTCTGACAAAAGAACAAACTATACTGATGGTATTAGAAAAGAAATTTATCAATTTCAATAAATAGTATAAAAATGTGCATACTAACTCATCTGTTTTAAAACACTTTGAATATATCTATATCTTTTACTACAAGTAAGAGGCACACATTTTTGTTCATTCAAGAAAACAAATAACCCAAGATGTAGAACATGTGAAGTAATATTATGACTGTAATGATATAATGAACAGAAGATTTCAAAGGGCAGCTTAAGGAGACAAAACAAAGTATTATAAAGAAATATAAAAAGAGGGACCTCTCCAAAGTACTGAAGAGCAATGGTGTCTCTCTGGAGACTAAGGTGCGTCTGATACAGGCCATGGTCTTCGCAATCACTTGCTATGCATCAGAGAGTTGGACAATGACTAAGGAGGATAGAAGGAGAATTGATGCCTTTGAGCTGTGGTTCTGGAGAAGAGTATTGAGAATACCATGGACG
>NW_006400045.1:1482326-1491816 GCF_000299155.1 Elephantulus edwardii | reverse complement strand
GCCAGGTCCCTTCAGGAAATATCTTCCATTTTCCGACCCATGATCTGACAGCTTGTATCTTAAGTTTTCTTGGCTTCTGTGATTCCAAACACATCGACTGTTGGCATTTTTTCCTTTTGACCAGTGTCTCTTAAGTTTAGTTATACTGTCTCCAAGGGAAGGTGACGTGTTCTGTAGAACTCCTGTGTAGATTATGTTTTCCTTTCTGGGCCCGTCGGTTTTTCCTGGGTACCTTTGAAAGATGCCTCTTCGTTATTGTCTGAGGTGACTTCCGCCTGTGCGCCACTTCCAAGCTTCCCTTCCGCCCAGGAGCAGGTTCTCGCTGTCCCCAAGGGCCTCTTGTCCCTAAGGGCCTCCTCCCACCGGTTTTTCCTGGGTACCTTTGAAAGATGCCTCTTCGTTATTAGGAAAGGCTATTACTTGGATAGGAACAGCATTGTTAGGAAGACTGAAAGAAGCAAAAGACACAAAGACTTTTTGTTTTTTAGTTTTTTGTTCTTTTTTAATGGAACAGCATTTCCGTGCATTCATTTCCACCTGCAGAGAATCACATCTTGTTATACAAGATAATTCCTTTTTATTATTATTAATTTAAATGAACATTTACAAAGATTTTGGATTTCCATTCATTCATTGTTGCATTTTTCTTCCCACCCACCCCAACCACACCTCCAGTTCACTCTTAGGAGATAGGCTGACACAGTGACTGCAGAAATGAGCTATATTGTGTCAGAGATGATGAGGATAAAAATAATAGGACTGTGTTCAGATATGTAGTTTGTAGGGTCACTATAAGACATACTAAACTCAATTTTACCTCAATGTCAAGAAATCAAAGATTCTTACCACTGGACTGATACGCAGCATCATGATAGATGGAGACGAGATTGAAATTGTTAACAACTTGAATCCACAATTAACACCATTGGTACCAGTAGTCAGGAAATAAGGAGACATATTGCATTGGGAAAATCTGCAGTTAGGGTACACTCCAAATTAATGAGGGGTAATGATATCAGTTTGAGGACTAAGATGCATCTGATTTAGACCAGTCTTTCCAATTATGTACTTAGACTTGTGCTTGACTTGATAGCTTCTAACAACAACAACAACATTATTAGTATACATGAAAACAAAATTTTGCTGAAGATAATTTTCAAAACCGGTGCAATAGTACAATGAAAGAGAATGGTAACAAATTTAAGTCACATTCTGAAAAGTACTTGACAAAAAGTGCATTGTTCTGATCGTGTCAGAGAGATCTTGAATGAAAGTGAACACTATTGTTTTTAGGTGTCAGTCAAGTAGGAGTCACAGTGACCCCATGAGCAAAAGATCTGCACACCATTCTATATTGTGCCATCCTCACACTTCCTGACACACAGAAGCCCATTGCAGCAGTCACCATGTCAAGCCACCTTTTTGAGGGTCTTCCTTTCCATTACCAACCCTCTACCCTTCCCAGCATCATGTACTTCTCTAAGGAATAGTCCAGCCTAACAACGTGACCAAAGTGTGTGAGGTGAAGCCTCATCATTCTTGCCTTGAAAGAGCATTATAGCTGCACGCTCTCCAAGATACATCTATTTGTTCACTTGGCCATCCATGCTATGTTCAGTGCTCTTCTCCAACACCAGAGCACAAAGGCGTCAATTATTTATTTGTCATCCTTACTCACTGTCCAGCTATTAGATATATAGTAAGTAATCAAAAAACCATGACCTGAATCAGACATACCTTAGTCCTAAAACTGATACAATTACTCCTCAATAATTTGGATATTTTTCAGCACAATGTGTCTCCTTATTTCCTGACAGCTTGTACCAAGGGTATTAATTGTGGATTCAAGCAAGATTAAGCTGTTTACAATTTCGGTATCCTCTCCATCTATCATAATGCTTCCTATCAGTCCAGTGGTATAAATCTTTGTGTTTTTGTGTTTTGTTTTGTATTTTCTTCCCCAAACATTGCTATTATTTATTTTGAAAGTTTTAAGGTATACCTTTTTTAATTGAAAATTTAATGAAAGTTTATTGAGACTTTGGATTTCCATTCATTCATTGTTGCACATTTCTCTTCCTGCTCACCTTTGTTTTCTTGACATGGAGATGCAACCGATAGTGACAGCTACATTCCTTGATCTTCTGCAAAACGTGTTCCATGGTATCCTCCATTTTCAGTAAGCAAAATTGTGTCATCTACAGAATACAGGTTATTGATGAATCTCCCTCTAATCTTAATGCCACACTCCTCGTCTAAGAGTCTGACTTCTCAGATAATTTGCTCAACGTACAGATGGAATAGAAAAATATTTTTTTTTCCTTACTATGCAGTCATTGTAGGACCTGAGGCTGCAGGCACTTGGGCCAGTCTTTCATTGTTTTTGTCCAAACATTCCTCTAGGTGGTATAGCTCTGGTGTACAAGTTGCCATACTTGTAGTTGCTGTGAGGCTGAACACTGTGACACTGACGTGTCAAATGTGTTAATGGTTGGCTCCCCTAGGCGGACAGAGAGTGGGGTGGAGCTCCCTGAGGAAAACAAGCTTGGAATGAGGAGTGGCATCCGCTTTCCTAATAGCTTGCCTCAGGAAACCCTATGAACCTGGAGAGAGTAAGAAAGGCACCCAAGTGTCAAGGACTCTCCTTCATAGGGTCCCTATGAGTCGCCTGCAACTCACTGGCACTTAACAACAACAACAAAGCAGTCATTGGACTGACTATATCACTAAAGCCTATAAATAATAATATTTCAAGGAATCAGAACTCCAAAATACATAATTTTGTTAATGAACAATATATCGATCAAGAAGTCATTCAGACAGACTAAGGAGATGCTGCATGGTTAAAATCAGAAAAACTATCATATCTTTTCATCATTTATATTCAGTCAGTACACTGATCAAATAATTGAGGTAGCAAGAGAATATCAAGAAGAATTAGGCATCATAACGGAAGGAAGACTCATTAACAATTTTAATACAAGAAATAAAAACAAAAAAAGAAATCAAACCACTTGTGCTAGATTTGGGTCT
Organism: Elephantulus edwardii; assembly: GCF_000299155.1. NCBI lineage: Eukaryota > Metazoa > Chordata > Mammalia > Macroscelidea > Macroscelididae > Elephantulus > Elephantulus edwardii. The sequence continues at coordinate 1,488,783 of NW_006400045.1, read as the reverse complement.
AAGTCAGGATAAAATTACTGAACAGATTATAATTGACATCATTATTTTCCAAGATTAAATCCCCACAAGTTGACCAATAGAGAAAATCATGATAGATGCAGAAGATTGAAATTGTCAATAATTTGATTTTACTTAGAATCACAATAAATACTCATGGTAAAAGCATTAAAAAAGCAAAAGACATGTTGCATTAGAGAAATCTGCTTTCAAGTTTCTCTCAAAATGCTAAAGAGCAAGAATTTAAAGATTTAAATTTAAAGATTAAGTTTATCTTTACTTAAACCAAGGTGTTTTCACTTGATTCCCATATATCTGAAAGTTAGACAGTGAATAAAAGAGAAGAAAAATTTATGCTTTTAATTGCAATACTGGAAAAGAGTACTGAATATACAACAGCTTGCCAAAAACCAAATATATCTTTCTTGTCACTGTTGTTGTTGTTGTGTGCCATCGAGACGAGTAAGCCTCATAGGGACCCTATGAACAAAGATCTGAAAGCAGTACTGTCCTGTGCCATCCTCACACTTCCTGACACTCAAGAGCCCATTGCAAGAGTCACCTTGTCAATCCGCTTGGTTGAGGACCTTCCTCTCCTTCACCAACCCTTCACCTTTCCCAACATCATTCCTTATCCAAGGAATAGAACCTCCTAGCAATATGTCCAATGTATGTTAGATGAACCCTCATCACTCTTGCCTCCGAAGAACACACTGGCTGCACCCTCTTCAAGACATATCTATTTGTTTCTTGGCCGTCCATGGACTGTTCAGTGTTCTTCTCCAACACCATAGCTCAAAGGCATCTGTAATCTTTATTCATTGTCCAGGTCTAAGACACATAGCTAGTAATCAGAAAGACCACAGCCTGAATCAGGCTTGCCTTACTCTTCAAACTGACATCACTACTCTTCAATCATTTGGAAAGGTCCCTAATTGCAGATTTTCTCATTGCAATATGTCTCCTTATTTCCTTACTGGCATACCAAAGGTGTTAATTGTGGATCCAGGCAAGATGAAGCTGTTGACAGTTTCTATCTCTTCATCCATCATGACACTGCCTAGGAGTCCAGTGGTAAGAGTCCTTGTTTTCTTGATATTGAGACATAATGCATACTAAAGGCTACATTCTTTGATCTTCTGCAGCATGTGCTTCAAATCCTCCTCACTTTCAGTAAGCAGGGTTGTGTCATCTGCATAATGCAGGTTATTGACACTCCTCTTAGAGAATATATAATCAAGGTACTTTTAGAAGCAAACATGGTGAAACTTCTCACATACTTTAAACATGTCATCTGGAGGAGTCAGTCCTTGGAATAAGCCATTATGTTGGGACAGGTTCAGAGAAAGAGAGAAAGATCCTTCACTAGCTAGACTGATACAATAACGATAACAATATTCTCAAGCAAATCAGAGACTGTAAGAACGGCACAGTGTAGAGCAAAGTTCAGATCTGTTATTCATAGGATCACTACCAGTCAGAGTTGACTTGACGGCCTTTAAAAACAAAAAATTTTGAGTACTGAGAATGACACATACTATTTTTTTCTTTTGCTGCTTTTGTTATATGTGTTCAAGTCCCTTGAGACTCATAGTGATCTATAATAACTCAGAACCCTGTTATATCTTCACCCAACTTCACTTTATTTAAGCCAAGGTGTTTTCACTTCAACACAAGGTGTTGTGTCTTCAACACAACTACCCCTATTACTCCAGTCACTGAAGACAGTCCATCTCATCCAGGGTTTTCCTCTCTTGAACTGTCCCTCAACTCTCCCAAGCATAATGTTCTTCTCCAGGGACTGGTTCTTTAAGCAACATGCTTGAAGTGTGTGAGATGGAACTTCAAAATCCTTGCCTCCAAGGAGAGCCTGATTTAACCCTCTCCAAGACACATATTTGTTCTCTTAGCAGACCATAGTATGTTCAATACTCTTCTTCAGCACCAGAGCTCAAAGCATTGACTCTTCTATCATCCTTAGTTATTTTCTAGCTCTCTAATGCATAGCAAGTAATTGCAAAGACAATGACTTTGATCAGTGTCTAGACTGACATCCTTGTTCTTCAGTACTCTGGAGAGTTCTCTGACAATAGATTTTACAATTCTCCTTTTTATTTCCTAGCTACTGGTGCCAAGAGTATATATTGTGGAACCAAGTAACCAGAAACTATTAACAGTCTCAGTCTCTTCTCCAACTATTATGATGTTGCCAGTTGATCCAGTGGAAAAATCTGTTTCCTTGAGTTTCAATCCATATTGAAAACTACAGTCCTTGACCTTCTGCAGCAAATGCCTTATGTTCTCCTCAGTTTTAGCAAGCAAAGAAAGGTTGTGTCATCTGTATAAACTAGGTTGTTTATGAGTCTTCCTCCAATTCTGGTAAAGTCCAACCTTCCAAACGATCTGTTCTGCATATAGATTGAAAAGGTACAGAGATACAATGCACCTCAGTGTGTACATCTTTGATGATGTTGAACCATGCAGTGTTTCATTGTTCTGTTTTGACAACTGTCTCCTGGTTCAAGCATAGGTTTCGCATGAACACAATCAAGTGTTCTGGGATTCCTATTCTTCTCAATATTAGTCACATACATGTAATCCACATACAAATGCCTGTGCATACTCAATGAAAGGATGACTTTTCTTACTGTATCTTGTTCTGGAATATGAGGAAAAAAGAAAATAAAACAAAACTTGCTTGAATATTAAGGGACAAAAAAGGAAAAGGAATCAATATTTTTATCTTATGGTGTTGTTTTTGTGTACTGTGGAGTTGGAACCAACCCATAACTGACCCTCTGGAAGATTTTCAGAGGCAGCTAATCTCACGGGAGGAGATTGCCCATCCTTCTTCTGCGGAGCAACTGGTAGTCTTAAATCGTGTGCCTTCGGGATTGCAGAGCAGCTTCTTGACACTAGGCTACCAGTGCTCCTCATTTATAAGCTTTTAAATATTTTAAATATGTTGCTTTCTAGGAGGTCTGTGTGCGTATGTATGAGTATGTTATATTAAGCACATGAACATTTTTTGTTGTAATGAGAACACAGTTGTGATCATTTTTCATAATTGACTCAGAGAAAGAAATTAAATCAAGTCCTTTATTTTCTCAATTCTTCCCAGCAATTCCTTTCTCTCACTCTCTGCTAAACAACACATTTTGTTTCTGCAATAAGCTTTCCATTCTCTGTAGTTTTCTAAAATGATGTTTTAGAGCAAATACCACAGCAGTGACTGTAAAGCAAGACTTGTACACATTTTGCAGTAGGTTTGTAGGGGTTTTTCATTTCATACATCATTATGACTTTCTCTAATGATTGGATGCCAGTTTCATCTTAATCAATCACAACTCACCTTTTCACATAGTCAGCATCACATCCAAACTGGAAACAAGGTGTGTGTGTGGGGGGGTGGGGTGTGGAACCTCCAGAGAAAACTATCTGTATAACCTTGTAATTTCAATTACTCGTGTTAAAACGTTATGTTACACATCTCAGTGAAATCTCATCATACCACCACATAGCATTAGGCTAATGGACTGTAACTGAACTCAGCTTCAAAAATGTCAAACAAAATGAAAAAAAAGGAAAAAATGAACAAAATACACAAAGGTCTTCTATTGGATTTTTGTATTTTCTGTTTTTAAAGTAACAAAGGATTTGCAAACTTTACTTACTGATTCATTTAACATTACTTTAGTACTTGTATTATTTTCAGGTAATTTATCCAATTTAACACTGTAAACCAGTATCAACACGTACTGCTTCAATGCATATTCATTTCAAGTTTACCATTTTCAGACAGGTCACATTTTCTTTTATAATAGATGTCTGTATTTGAATTGAGTCCAGTGATTTATTTTTTTCCTATTTTTTTTAAATCTAGATATATAAAATATATTGCACCAAGAATGGAGAAATGACAAAAATGTTGCACATTTTGATACATTGTGAAATCTAATGAGGGACAAAAATTAATAAAATAAGGTTTGGAAGCAAGAGTGGCATCCACTTCGTAAACAACATGCCTCTGGAAGCTCTGTAAACTTTGAAAAAAGATGATAGTTATAGGAAGGCTTCAAGTCTTTTATTCATAGGGTCGCTATGAAACATGCTCGGTTCAAAAGCAATCAACAACACTCTTTTAAATATCTATTTAGAAATTTATAAAAATGCTATTTTATGGAAGACTGAAATTTTAGAGGATAGAGAAAGTTTACTTCAGAAAGTAAAGCTAGAGGGTGAATAAACTGGGCAGGAGGAAAAAACAGAAATGGATTAGCATATGCAAAAATTTAGAGGAAATACTGAGTTTAAATAATTGAAAGAAATGTAGTATGACCCAACATTCTGAATGAATGAGAAACATAAAAAATTTGAGGATATGTGTTGACACTGTCAGATTATGCTGGATTTGAGATAATTTTTTGTCATCATTTTAGTTTTTGAAAGTAGAATTCCAATAAGGAATTTGAAAACTGGAAATTAATAAAATACTAAATTTTAACTTGTTTCTTCTTGCTAAAGGGAGGAGACTGGATATGTTAAGGTCAAAGGAAAAGACCAAGAAGAGCATAATATGCGGTGATTGATATATGAAGGTGTCTTAGTGTCATGTTGTTGTTAGGTGTCATCAAGTCACTTGCAACTCATATCAACCCTACACACAATAGCTTGGAGTCCTGCCCTATCCTGAGCCACTCTCACTGTCTCCGACACACATACCTCGATTATCCCAGTTATTGTGTCAATCCATCTCTTATGGTGTTTTCCTCTCCTGTGCTGTCTTTCTACCTTTTCAAACATTATGTCCTTCTATCATGATTGTTCCCTCTGGGCAACATGCTAAAAGTATGCGAGACAGATACTCAAAATCCTTGCCTTCAAAGAGCAGCATGATTTCCCTTTTTAGGACAAATCTGTTTGTTCCCTTCTCAGTTTATAGGCTTTGATTCTTCTTCTGTCATCCTTAGTCATTGTTCAGCTATTTGATGCATAACAAAAAAAACAAAACAACAACAAAAAATCGAAGACCATAGCCTGTATTAGGCTCATCTTAGTCTCTACACTGACCCTGTTGTTTTTAGCACTCTGACAATGGATTTTCTAAATGCAATTAACCTTTTGATTTCCTGATTGCTGGTGCCAAAAGTGTTGATTATGGAACCAAGCAAGCTGAGATATCAAGCTCTCTTCTCCATCTATCATGGTGCTGCTAACTGGCCCAATGGTAAAAATCTTGATTTTGAACTTCAATCCATATTGAAGACTACATTCCTTTATATTTTACAGCAGATGTTTCAAGTCCTCCTCAGTTAAAGTAGACAAGGTTGTGTCATCTACTTAATATAGGTTGTTGATGAGTTTTCTCCATTTCTGATGTCATGTTCCTCCTCATAAAGTCCAGCTTCCCAAATGATATTTTCACATATAGTTTAAAAAGATATGGAGACAGCATGTATCCTTGATACACTTCTTTTCCACACAGTGTTTCATTATATTATTTGTATTAAAGCAGCTCCAAGAGACTAAAATTTGAAGATTAAGCAATTTAAAATTTGCAGGTTGGGAAATATAATTGGTGGGAAATCTGACGTTAAATAAATGGATGTGTCAGGGATGAGAGCTATATTTACAACCTGCATAATTAGTAATTTATTCAATATTTTTAAGTACCAATTATATCTAAATGTTGTTCAAAGACTGAAAAAACCAGAGTGTTATGATGTAGTGTACAAATTATCAATGAACTAACCAAAAGCTGTACAGTTCAAATACAATAACCATTTTCAGAAGAAAGGCAGGCAATCTTCTAAGGGAAAGTTTTAACCCTTTCAATAACTCAATGGTGGTGGTTGTTGTTGTTATGTGCCGTCAAGTCGCTTGCGACTCATAGCGACCCTATATACAACAGCCCTATACTCTGCTCTGTTCTGTGCCAATCGTACTGTCTCTGACACACCAATCCCAATTACCCCAGTCACTGAATCAATCCACCTGATAGAGGAACTTCCCCTCCTGCTTTGTCCCTCCACCTAACCAGGCATGATGTCCCTCTCCAAGGACCAGTCCCTCCTTACAACCTGTCCAAAGTATGTTAGATGGAGCCTTGGAATCCTTGCCTTCAAGGAGCCTCCATGTTTAACCCTTTCCAGGATGAATCTGTTTGTTTTCCTAGCAGTCCTCAATACTCTTCTTAAGCACCACAGCTCAAAGGCATCAATTCTCCTTCTATCCTCCTTAATCATCATCCAACTCTCTGATGCATAACAAGTAATAGCAAAGACCATGGCATGTATCAGATGCACCTTAGTCTCCAGAGAGACACCATTGCTCTTCAGTACTTTGGAGAGGTCCCTAATCACAGACTTTCCAGTGGCAATACACCTTTTAATTTCCTGGCTACTGGTGCCCAGAGTGTTGACTGTGGAGCCAAGCAAACTAAAGCTGTGAACAATCTCAA
>NW_006400045.1:1481303-1482226 GCF_000299155.1 Elephantulus edwardii | reverse complement strand
GAGGTGGATTGATTCAGTGACTGGGATAATTGAGATGGGAGTATCAGAGACAGTGCGACTGGCACAGGACAGAGCGGAGTTTAGGGCTGTTGTACATAGGGTTGCTATGAGTCACAAGTGACTCGACGACACATAACAACAACAACAAACAACATAAAAAGAGGTGAAGTTGGAGAATAAAAAGGGAAGGACCAACTCCGAATTTCTAAGGTTGAAAGAATTAGAAAAAAATATTTAAGCTTTGTGTTGCAATAGTGATAAATGGTGTGGTCTAAATCTCGAAAGATCCAGGTAGTGTCAAAACAAGATAAAGAAATACACAGAATCACTGTAACAAAAAGAATTGATTGATACTGAAAAAATTCAGGAAGTTTAAATACTTATGGATGCTCTGGGCATAATATTAGATGATCCAGGAAGTATTAGAAGAAGATAGAAAGAGTATACACAGTCATTTTACCGAAAGGAATGGGCAAACACAGAAGAATTTCATGAAACATCCTATGAACACACGACTATGGTAATGAAGGAAGAAGTTCAAGTTGCTTTGAAAAAATTGACAGAAAATAGGCCCCAGGAATTGATGGTATACCAATTGGTGTATTTCAACTAACAGATGTTGCCCTAGATGTGCTCATTGAATTGTGTCAAGAAATCTGGAGGACAACCACTTGGTCAATTGACTGGAAGAAATCTATACTTATTGCCATTGCAAAGAAGGGTGATTGAACGGAGTATGGAAACTATCAAACAATATCATTTATATCACATGCAAACAAGATTTTGCTGAAGATTATCCAAAAACAACTGGAACAGCACATCAACAGAGAACTGCAAGAAGTACAGGCTGTGTTTAGAAAAGGTCATAGTACTAGGGATATTGTAGCTAATGTTAGATAAATCTTGGCTCAAATAGGGAGTAC
>NW_006400045.1:1478756-1480983 GCF_000299155.1 Elephantulus edwardii | reverse complement strand
AGAAGGTCAAGGAATGCAGCCTTTAATATAGATTAAGGCTCAATATCAAGGAAACAAAGATTCTCAATTGGCTAGGTCAATTGGCAGCATCATTATGGATGGTAAAGAGATTGGGATTGTTAACAGCTTCAGTTTGCTTGGATCCACAGTCAACACTCTTGGCATCAGCAGCCAGGAAATCAAAAGACATATTGCAATGGAAAAGTCTGCTATTAGAGACCTCTCCAAAGTACTGAAGAGCAATGATGTCACTCTGGAGACTAAGGTGAGCCTGATACAGTTCATGGCCTTTGCAATTATATGCTATGCGTCAGAGAGCTGGACAATGACTAGAAATGATGCAAGGAATATTGATGCCTTTGAGCTGTAATGTTTGAGAAGAGTATTGGATATACCACCAACTGCTAAGAAAATGAACACATTTATCTTAGAGAAGGTTAAACCAAGCAGCTCCTTGGAGGAAAGGATTCTGAAGCTTCATCTGACATACTTTGGACATATTGAAAGAAGGAACCAACCAGTCCTTGTAGAGGGAAGCCATGCTTGGGAGGGTGGAGGGACAGTGCATGAGAGTAAGACACTTAATGAGTTGGATTGATTCAGCGACTGGGGTAATTGTAGTAGGTGTTGAGAGACAGTGATATTGGCACAGGATAGAGTAGGGCTTAGAGCTGTTGTACATAGGGTCACTATGTGTAACAGGCAACTCGATAGCACATAACAATAGCAACAATCACCATTTGAACAAGAGCCAATGTTAATAACAGAAGAAGTTCAGGCTATACTGATGGCACCAGGGAAACAAAAGGACTCAGGAATTAATAGAATACCAAGTCACATGTTTCAAGTAGTAGATGCTGCCCTGAATGTGCTTATATATTGGGAATTTCAAAGAAGAGATTCATATTTGTTTCCATTCTCAAGAGTGATTCAGCAGTATTGGATAATGGATATTATTGAACAATATAATTAATACCATATGAAAGCAAAATCATCCAAAATTTGCTATAAGAGTATTTTGACAGAGAACTGCCTCAAGTTTGAGCTAAGTTTAAAAAAAGCTGTGTCACTGTGGTTACCATTTCTGACATCAGATGGGCCTAGCTGACACAAAAGAATATCAAAAGAATACCTATTTGTGCTGTATTGTCTAGGCAAAGACATTTGATTGTGTAAATAATAATAAGCTATGGCTAAAGTTGAAAAGAATAATCTCAGAATACTTAACTAAGTTCATATGAAACTAATATCTAGATTAAGAAATTCTTGTCTGAACAAACCAAGGGAACACTGCATGGGTTAAAAATCAGTACATCAGGGTTGTATCCTTTCTATACACCTTTTCAAACTATTTGCTGACCAAATCCTTTGAAAAAAGAACTATGGGAAGAAGACTATGTCATAAGAATAGAAGACTCATCAACAGCTTGCATTACGCAGATGGCACAACCTTATTGCTGAAAGTGAGGAAGACTTGAAATGCTTGCTGCAGACAATCAAAGAATATAGCCTTCAATATGGATCGTATCTCATACTCAAGAAGACAAAAATCTTCATCATCGGACTGAAACAACATCATGATAGATGGGGGAAAGAATGAAATAATCAAGGATTTCATCTTACTTGGATCTACAATCAACACTCTTAGTACCAGCAGTCTGGAGATAAGGTGAAAAATTACATTGTACAAGTCTGCTATTAGGAAATCTATATAAAATAAGGAGTAATGATGTCAGTTTGAAGACTATGTCATGCCTGATTCAAGCCAAAATTTTTAAAATCACATGCTCTGTATCTGAGAACTAGACAATGAGTAAAAAACACAGAAGAAAAAATGATACCTTTGAGTTGTGGTTTTGGGAAAGAGTTATAGTATTGGCACTAACAAAGAACAAGCATATGTCTTAGAGAAAACATATATAGAATTTCCTGGGAGAAAAAGATGGTGAAGCTTTGCTTTACGTATTTTAAGCATATTGTTGTTGTTATGTGCTGTCGAGTCGTTTGCGACTCACAGCAACCCTATGCACAACAGCCCTAAACCCTGTTCTATCCTGCGCCAACCGCACTGCTACTGACACACCCATCCTGATTACTCCAGTCACTGAATTGATCCATGTCATAGAGGGTCTTCCCCTCATGCGCCGTCCCTCCACCCTCCCAAGCATGATGTCCCTCTCCAAGGACCCGTCCCTCCTGGCAACATGTCCAAAGTATGTCAGACGAA
>NW_006400045.1:1464497-1477720 GCF_000299155.1 Elephantulus edwardii | reverse complement strand
GCGAAGGAGAGGAAGACCTTTGGTGAGATGGATCGATTCTGTGACTGGAGCGGTGGGAATAAGTGTGTTTGAGATGGCTAGGTTGGCACAGAATAGAACAGCATTCAGAGCTCTTGTACATAGGGTCGCTATGAGTCCCAAGCGACTTGATGGCATATAACAACAACATGCAGGGTGAAAAGGTATGGAGACTGGACACATCCCTGGTGTACGCCTTTCCCAATTTTGAACCATGTAGTGTTTCCTTGCTCTGTTTTGACGACTGCCTCTTTGTCCAAGTATAGATTTTGTATAGATTTTGCATTAGCACAATCAAGTGTTCTGGGATTCCCATTCTTCTCAGAGTCAGTCACAGTTTGTTATGATCCACACAGTCAAACGCCTTTGCATAATCACTGAAACACAGATAGACATTCCTCCAGTATTCCCTGCTTTCAGCTAAAATCCTTCTAACATTAGCTCAAATATCCCTAGTATCACGACTCAGAACTGAAGACACAGAGGTAAAAATTAGTTAATGTCCTTAATACATTATGTCAAATGCAATGGTAGGCAGTTTGTATGTTGTATAAATAAAAATTAATGTAGTGGCAACTTTAATGCAATTCATCATTTAATTCCTTTAAAAATAATACCCAAACCTGTTTGCAACCTTGAAAAACAGTGATTAAATTATCAAATAATTAATGTAATAGAAAAAATCTAAAGGATATTATGCTAATTAAAATAAGTCAGTTAAGTTCCTGCAACTCATAGAGACCCTATGTACAATAGTCCTAAACTCTACCCTAACCTGTGCTAATCTTATTGTCTCTGACACACCTAACCCTATTACTCTAGTCACTGAATCAATCAAATCTCATTGAGGGTATTCCTCTCTTGGACTGTCCCTCCACCCTTCCAAGCATGACCTTCTTCTCCAAGGACTAGCCTCTCCTTGTAACATGTCCAAAATATGTCAGATAAAGCTTCAGAAACTTTTCCTCCACGAAGCAGTCTGGTCTCACTCTCTCTAGGATGAGTTTTTTTGTTCTCCTAGCAGTGCATGGTATATTCAATAATCTTCTCCAGCACCACAGCTCAAAGGAATCAATTCTCCTTCTATCATCCTTAGTCATTGTCCAGCTTTCTGATGCATAGCAAGTTATTGCAAAGAATACAATGGGCACACCTTAGTCTCCAGACTGATACCGTTGCTCTTTAGTACTGTGGAGAGGTCTCTGACAACAGACATTCCCTATGGAATAAGTCTTTAAATTCCTGGTTGCTGGTACCAAGAGTGTTGATTGTGGAGCCAAGCAAACTAACAATATCAATCTCTTCACCATCTATCATGATGCTATCAATCTTCCCAGTGGTGAGAACCTTTGTTTTCTTGAAGTTGAGCTTCAATTCATATTGATGGCTGCAGTCCCTGACCTTCTGCAGCAAGTGCTTCAGGTCATCCTCAGTTTCAGCAAGCGTGGTTTTGTCACCTGTATCACGCGCATTGTTGATGAGTCTTCCTCCAATCCTTACAACACGTTTCTCCTCACAGAGCCCAGGCTCCTGAATAATCTGTTCTTCATTGAGATTGAAAATTTATTGAGATAGAACACATCCCTGGTGTACACCCTTCCCAATTTTGAATGATGCCATTTTTCCTTGCTCTGTTCTGATGACTTTATCCTGGTTGAAGTATAGGTTTTGCATAAGCACAATCAAGTGTTCTGAGATTGACATTCTTTTCAGAATTAGCTACAATTTGTAGTGATCCGCCAAGTAAAATGCCTTTGCATAGTCAATGAAACACAGATAGACATTCCTCTGGTACTCTCTTACATCCATCTAACATTAACTATAATATCCCTAGTACCAAATCCTCTTCTAAACCCAGCCTGCACGTCTAGCATTTCTCTTTTAATATGCTGTTTTAGTCATTTTTGGATAATTTTTGTCAGAATCTTGCTTGCATGTCCATACTCTTTTGTTCCTTTCTTTGGAATGGGGGAAAATATAGACCTCTTTCAACCTGTTGGAGAGGTGGTTGTCCTCCAGATTTATTGGCACAACTTTGTGAGCACATCCAGGGCAGGGTCTGTTTGTTGAATTATGTCAACTGGTATGCCATCAATCCCTGGGGCTTTGTTTTTTCCCCCATTCTTTAAGAGCAGCTTGAACTTCTTCCTTCACTACCACAGACTCTTGATGATTTGTTGCTTCATAAAATTCTTCTGTGTCTGCAAATTTCTTTTGGTACTATGACTTTGTGTACTCTCCACCTTCTTTTAATGCTTCCTTGTCAATTATTCGTTTGCCCAAAGCATCTTTAAGTATTGCAGCTCGAGGCTTGAATTTGTTCTTAATTTTCTTCAGCTTAAGAAATGCTGAGCGAATTTGGCCTCTTTGATTTTGTACATTTCATTACACTAGTTTTTTTTTTTCCTACACAGCCCTTTGAAATTTTCTGTTCACTCCTTAAAATCTTAATTTCTTCCCTTTGCTTTGACTTCTCTGCTCCAGCGCAATATTCAGAGTCTCTTCCGACATCCCTCTTGAACTTGTCTTCATCCTCTGTCTTCGTAATGGCCTTCTGCATTCTTCCTGGATGATATTCTTGATATCCTCCTACAGCTCATCTGGTCTTGACTTATTAGGGTTCAAGGCCTGAAATGTGTTATTGAGATGGTTTTGAAATTCATGTGGGATAGACTCAAAGTCAAATTTTGGTTCCGGTGGATTTGGTTATATATCACCACTGTTATTAGTTAAGCCATGTTAATTGATATCCCATCAATTAATGGAATCTTATTTATTTTCAATGCCTACTGTGCAGTTTAAACTTCTTTCTTCATCACCATTGGTTCATGGTTATACGGTACTTTCTGTAATATAACAGTTTTGGCCATCTCCTTTGGTTAAGTGACCTGCTGTTTTCCCTCCATCTTCTTTTGTTGATTACTGGATTGTCCAAGATTGTACATTCAAGGTATGAATTTGTTTTTCAGTTTCTTCAGCTGATATTCTTCCATATTTGTTCTCCAATTGGAACTTGCTTCATATTTCATTGTAATACTTTGCTTTGTCTTCTTGAGCTGGCCTTTGACATATTTTGTCCAACACTTTTACTTTAGTTTCTCTTCTTCGTTTTGGCTTCTCTACACTCTAGCACAATTCATAAAGTCTCTTCAGACACCATTTTCTTTTTTCTTTTCTCCTCTGTCTTTGCACTAACCATTTACTCTCTTTAGGGATATCTTTGATGCAATTCCATAACTCATTTGGTCTTCATACCATAAGCTAAATTTTTAATACAGATGAGAAAGACTCCACAGTTTATTTTTGCTCTAGTGAGCTTATTTTTATGTTTTCAGCCTCGATTTGAACTTGAACATGAGTGCTTTGTGATTTCTTCCACAGTTAGCCTGGTTTTGAGTGCTGATATGGACCTTATCTGACAGTTGCTTTCACAGATGTAGTTAATCTGATTCAATACAGTTCATCCTGTGAGGTCCATATTCAAGGTTTATGTTTTTTAAAAAAACGTTATTGCGATAAATACATCCGAAAAAAATTTGATCATTTGGTTTCTAGCCTCAATTCTGTCTCTAAGTTCATACTTTCCAACTACCATTCATTCTTTACTGTTTCTAACTTTTGCATTACAGTCATCTTTATCATTAATGCATCTTAGCAGCATGTTTCGTTTATTTAAAATTGAAAAATGTGGTCTATACATTTGATGAAGGAGGAAGTTCAGGTTGCTATGAAGGAATTGGCAAAAAACAAGTCTCCAGGAGTTGACAGCATACCAATTGATTTATTTCAACAGACACTGCCCTGGATGTGCTCACTAGGTTGTGCTAGGAAATCTGGAGGATAGCCAGCTGACCAACTGATTGGAAGAGATTGATATTTGTTTCCATTCCAAAGAAAAGTGTCCCAACAGAGTGTGGAAATTATTAATCAATATCATTGACATAACATGCAAGCAATATTCTGCTGAAAATTATCCAAGAACGTTTGGAACAATATGCCAACAGAGAACTGCCAGATGTGCAGGCTGGATTTGGAAGAGGTCGCGGTACTAGGGATATTATAGCTAATGTAAGATGGATTTCAGCAGAAAGCAGAGAATAACAGAAGAATGTCTATCTGTGCTTCATTGACTATGCAAAGGCTTTTGACTGTGTGGATCACAACAAGCTATGGCTGACTCTGAGAAGAATGGGAATCCCAGAAGATTTGATCGTGCTAATATGAAACCTATACTTGAACCAAGAGGCAGTCGTCAGAACAGAGCAGGGAGACACTGGATGGTTAAAAATCAAGAAAGGGGTCTGTCAGGGATGTATTTTGTCTCCATACCTTTTCAATCTGTTTGCAGAACAGACCATCCAAGACTCTGGGCTGTACGAGGAGAAATGTGGCATCAGGATTGGTGGAAGAATCGTTAACAACCTGTGTTATGCAGATGACACAACCCTGCTCACTGAAACTGAGGAGGACCTGAAGCGCTTGCTGCAGAAGGTCAAGGACTGCAGTCTTCAATATGGATTGAAGCACAATATCAAGAAAACAAAGGTTCTCACCACTGGGCGAATGGGCAGCATCAGTAAGGATGGTGAAGAGATTGAGATAGTTAACAGTTTTAATTTACTTGGTTCCACAGTCAACACTCTTGGTAACAGCAGCCAGGAAATCAGGAGATGAATTGCATTGGGAAAGTCAGCTGTGAGGGACCTCTTAAGAGTACTGAAGTGCAACAACGTCAGGCTGGAGACTAAGGTGTGCCTGATCCAGGCTGTAGTCTTTGCAATTACGTGCTATGCATCGGAGGTTGGACAGTGAATAGGGGTGATACAAAGAGAATTGATGCCTTTGAGTTGTGGTGCTGGAGAAGAGTATTGACTATACCATGGACTGCTAGGAGAACAGACAGGTTTGTCTTAGAGAGGGTGAAGCCAGAATATTCCCTGGAGTCAAGGATTCTGAAGCTTCGTCTAACATACTTTGGTCATGTTGCAAGGAGGGACTGGTCCTTGGAGAGGGACATCATGTTTGGGAGAGTGGAGGGACGGCGCAGGAGAGGAAGACCCTCGATGAGATGGATCGATTCTGTGACTGGAGTGGTGGGAATGAATGTGTTTGAGACAGCGAGGTTGGCAGAGGATAGAACGGCTTTTAGGGCTCTTGTACATAGGGTCACTATGAGTCGCAAATGACTCAGTGGCAGATAACAACAACATATTAACAGGTCTTCCTTGTATATGTTTGGATAGTATCCTATAACTCACAACATTTTATTTCAGGATAGAACTTGACATTTTCTTTTTAACTATGGATACAATACCATTCTTCCTCTATTTTTAATTCTTTGCATAGTGTACAAAGTTATTGTCTGATTCAAAATGGTCATTGCCAATTCATCTCATATCACAGCTAGAATACCAATGTTAAGACATTATCATATATTTTTTACACTTTTCCAATATTCATACTTTCTACATTCTCCTTTCCCACTATTAAAGTATATTTGTAGATGATTTTTCTCATTTTGTTTCACTTCTAAACTGGGCTCTACTTCTAACAGTTTTCAATTATCTATGTTTCTCTACTGTTCATGTGCTTTTTAGAGGCCACCTATTTAAGAAGTAGATAGTCAATTTTGTTTCCTAGTCTGTCTTAATCTGGGAGCTCTACTAATACCTACAGATGCAAACCTGAATGTACTCATCAGTCTATGCCAAGAAATATAGAGAATACCTGCCTAGTCAACTGACTGGAAGAGATACGTATTTGTTTTGGTTCCCAAGAAAGGTGTTCCAACAGAATGTGGAAATTACCAAACAAAATTTTTAATATTACTTGAAAACAAAATAGTGCTAAAGATCACCCAAAACTGGTTGAAACAGTACACAGAACAGAGAACTACAAGGAAGTCAGGATGCTTTCAAGAAAGTGCTATGACTCTAGGGATATTACTTCCAATGTTGTTGTTGATTGCTTTTGAGCTGAGCATGACTTGTACTGACGCTATGAGCAAAAGTTCTGAAGCCCCTCTACAACTATTGACATTTCTCAAACTTCATGGTTTCCAGAAGCATGTTATTTAAGAAGTGGATGCCACTCGTGCTTCTAAACTTGTCATAGAATGTTATTCTAGTTATGTGCCATTGAGTGGCCTGCAATGTATAGCGACCCTATGTACCACAATTCTGTAGCCTTCCCTGTCCTGAGCCAGTCTCACTAATTCTGACACACCAACCCCCATTGCCCCAGCTACTGTATCAATCCATCTCATCCGTGGTCTCCCTCTACTGTGCTGTCCATCCACCCTTTCAAACGTGATGTGCTCCTCCAAGGACCGATCTCTCTTAGCCATGTACCCAAAGTAAGTGAGGCAGAGCTTCAAAATCCTAGCCTTTAAGGAAAGGCTTGGTTTCACTCTCTTCTAGACAGACTTATTAGTTCTTTTGGCAGTCCATGGTATGTTCAAGACTCTTCTCTAGCATAGCAACTCAAAGACATCTATTCTTCTTCTGTCATCCTTAGTCATTGTCCAACTTTCTGAATTGATAAGACCATACCCTGAATTAGGCGCACCTTTGAATCTAGACTGACTTGTTGCTCTTCAGCACTCTGGAGAGATTCATGACAGCAGATTTCCCCAATACAATTCGTCTTTTGATTTCTTGACTGTTGGTGTTAAGCGTGTTGATTGTGGATATGAGCAAGTTCTAATTGCTACCAATCTCAATCTTTCTCCATCGAATATGGTGCTGCCACTTGGCCCAGTGGTGAGAATCTTGGTCTACTTGATGTTGAGCTTCAATCTATATTGAAGACTACAGTCATTGACCTTTTGAAGCAAGTGTACCAGGTCTTCTTCTATTTCAGCAAGCAAGGTAGTGTCACCAGCATATCATAGGGTTGTTAAAGATTCTTCCTCCAATCTCAATGCCACACCCCTCCTCATAAACCCCTGCTTTTTGAATGATCTGTTCTGAATACAGACTGAAACTGTACAAGTACAGGATGCAAATCCCTTTCCTGATTTTGAATCATGCAGTGTTTCCTTTCTCTGTTCTGAGGACTGCTTCTTGGACCAAGTATAGCTTTTGTATAAGCATGAGCAAGTGTTCTGAGATTTCTATTTTCCTCAGGGTTTGCCACAATTTATTGTGATCCACAGTCAAATGCCTTTGCACAGGCAATAAACACACAGATAGATATTCTGTTGGTATTCTCTGTTTTCTGCCAGGATCCATCTGGCATTGACAATAATGTCACTTGTGCCACTACCTCTTCTAAACCCAGCTTGTATTTTTGGTAGTTCTCTGTCAATGTACTCTTCAAGTGTTTTCTGGATAATCTTCAGCAGTATTTTGTTACTGTGTGATATTAGTGATATTGTTTGATAATCTCTACACTCAATCAGGCCACCTTTTTTTGGAATTAGAATAATTATGGATCTCTTCCAGTCAGTTGGCCAAGTAGTTGTCCTCCAGATTTCTTGGCACAACTTGGTGATTACATGAAGGGCAGCATCTGTTTGCTGAAATACGTCATTTGGTACTCCATCAATTCCTGAAGCTTTATTTTTTGCCAAGTCTTTCAGAGCAGCATGCACTTCCTTCTTCATCATCATTGCCTCTTGCTCATATGTTGTTTCTTGAAATTGTTTTGTGTCAGCCAAATCTTTTTGGTACAATGACTCTGTATACTATTTCCATCTGGTTTTAATGCTTCTTGATTCATTCATTATTCTGCCCATAGCATCCATAAGCATTGCAACTCATGGTTTGAATTTATTCTTTAGTTCTTTCAGCTTAAGAAATGGTGAGCAATTTTGGCTATTTTGATTTTCTGATTCCAGCTTCTCGTACATTTCATTATAATATTTTTCCTTGTTTCTCTATCAGCCCTTTGAAATCTTATATTATGCTCCTTAACTTCTTTATTAATTCCCTTTGTTTTGGCTTCTCAGCACTAGTTAAATAGTATATGGGTTTTAGGCAAAGCAGAAGATACCAGACGAATGTGTATTTATGTTTTATTGACTGTGCAAAGATATATGACTATATGGATCAGAACAAATTATAGTTAATATTGAGAAGACTGGGTATCCCCGTTGTGCTCATGAGAGACCTATACCTAGACCAAATGGCTGTTTTATGAACAGAGTAAGGGGATACTAGATGGTTTAAAATTAATAATAAATTAAAAGTTATACATCTAGGTTGTATCCTCACTCTGTACATATTTAATTTGCATGATGAGGAAGTCATTTGAGAAGCTGAAGTCTATGCCAAAAAAGAATATGGCATCAGGGTGAGAGAAAACGCCACAATAATCTGTTATGCAAATGACACAATCTTGCTTACTTAAAGTGAGAACTTTGAAGCACTTGTTGCAGAAGATCAAAGAATACAGCCTTCAAACTAGATTGTATATCAAAGTCAAGAAAACAAAAATTTTTATTATTGTATTGATGAGCAATGCCATGATGGAGAGATTTCCTCTTATGTGGAGCTCAAATCAACAATCTCTGCAAACTATTAAGGAGCAACGATGTTAGTTTGAGGACTAAAGCCTTATTCAGGCTATGGTCCTTTCAATTACTTGCTATACTACTAAGAGCTAGATAGTGATTAAGGGTAACATAAGAATAATTTATGCTTTTAAGCTATAGTGTTGGAGAAGAGTACCCAATAATCTATGGTCTGCCTAAAGAACTAACAGATGTCTTGTAAAAGGTACAGCCAGATTATTCCTTGAAGACAAAGTTGGTAAAGTTTCATATTTTGGATATATTAACAAGACAGGCTGGCTATTCCTTGGAGAAAGACGTCATGCTTGTAAACCACAGTATTGAAGAAAGAAAGGAAGATTCTCAATATGATCCCTTGTCACCGTGAGTGCAGTAATGACCTTGTCAGAAATGATGAAGATGGCAATCAGAAATGAAGACGATGACACAGGATAGAACAGCGTTCAGATCTCTGGTTAATAGGGCTTCTAGGAGTCGTAAACAACTAGACAGCATGTAACAACAACAAAAAAGGTTTGCATGAAAATAAAATAACTTTTTTTATTTTTTTCTTTTATTATTTGTGTGTGTGTGTGTGTGTGTGTGTGTACTGTCAAATCGGATCTCATTGGTACAGGAGAAGATTACCCTTCCTTCTCCAGCAGAGCATCTGATGGATTCAAACTACTCACCTCTGGGGACAAAAGCATTCTTGTGTAATATCTGAGGGAAGAAGAGTGGGAAAATGAAGTAAAATATAAATATATATAATTTTGATATAACACTAGTGGCTTGTGACTAGGTTTTGTACTGCCTACCCAAAGGCAGGTGTTCTAATCCAGCATCTGATCCATGGGTGAGAATACACAATTGTCTTCATTATTATATACACCATCTGAAAATCTGTTTGGGGGTTTGGCCAAGTCGGTTATGACTCGACAGCATGTAACAACAAAAAACAGAAGATAGGCTAAGAGAAAAGCCATATAGACTAACAGGTTTTTATAAATATCTTACAAGCAGACAACGTGGTTCTTATAAGTAATATTATAAAATGTATATATATGAATGATTGATTGAAAAGAACTACAATCTGTGTAGTTTTTCACTCAAATGAAATTTCAAATTACAACAAAATAACCTAATGGGAACCCACAGATAAAGTCCCAGAGCTCCCCATTAGATATTGAAGGTCAGCCTTGCTAGGCCAGGTAAAGACTATATAAGTCTTTGGATTAAGACTTTGAGCACATCCTGATACAAATAAGAGTACAGGGAGGAAGTTGAGAAAAGAAGTGTGGAAAAAGTGGCTGTTGAGACTAAGTGTACAAGTACTAGGTCTGTGCCTGGTAATGGTGGCTCAGAATACGCCCTCCCAGTCAGTGAGGCTTTTGTCCTGACCATGTGGAGCTATTATTTGATGGCAGGGCCCTTTGAAGACCAGATGTAGAGGATTTTACTTTAGGAGTAAAATGCTACACAGCTGCAAGATGAATAACAAAAAACAAGGAGGAGTGTCAGAAGGAAGCAACTATGCTGGGAGTAGATGTTCCATAAAGAACCTGTTGCTCATTCTGGGAAAGAGAGGGAGACAAAGAAAGATAGAAATAGGGAGAGAAAATGCATTTTTTTGCCCTAATATTAATGATATAGTGTTTTCTGTTTAAATTACTGCTTCTGGCCCTTTGTACAAGTTCTGGATGAACACAAATAAGTGTTTCTTATCTCAATAAGAAGTTCCATTTCATCTCAATGTCATCCACATTTCTCTAAGATTCATTCACACAGTCAAATACATTTGAATAATAAATTTAACACAAGTAAATGTCTTTCTGATGTTCTCAGC
Organism: Elephantulus edwardii; assembly: GCF_000299155.1. Classification (NCBI taxonomy): domain Eukaryota; kingdom Metazoa; phylum Chordata; class Mammalia; order Macroscelidea; family Macroscelididae; genus Elephantulus; species Elephantulus edwardii. The sequence continues at coordinate 1,467,362 of NW_006400045.1, read as the reverse complement.
TTTGAGTCAAGTTTCACTGAATGTCAGCAATGATATCTTTTGTTCTACGACCTCTTCTAAATCCATCTCAATTTTTTTTAACAACCCCTGCCAGTGGATCTAATGTACTTTTCACCTGCTTTTAAATAATCTTCAAGTAATATTTTACTTATACTTAACAGTAATGATATCATATAAAAACTTCATTACTTTGTTAGATCATTGAGGGGGTAATGGTGGTAATTATGACTGACACAGATATTCTCCAGTGAGTTGGCTTTAAAATTTCTTGGTACAGGAGAGCAAGGGCTTCGAAGACTGCATCTATTTGTTGAAATAGCTCAATTCCTGAAACTTTTATTTTTGCCAATGTGTCCAGAGTAACTTGAATGTCTTCCTTCAGAATTATTGTTGTTGTTATGTGTTGTTGAGTTCCTTGAGATTCATAGTGACCCTATGTACAAGAGCCCTAAACTGCTCTATCCTGTGCCAACCTCACTGTCTCTGACACCCCTATTCCCATTACTGCAGTCAATGAATTGTTCCATATCATTGTGGGTCTTCCTCTCTTGTGCTGTCCCTCTACTCTCCCAAATATGATGACCCTCTCCAAGGAATGTTCCCTCCTTGCAACATATTCAAAGTATGTCAGACATAGCTTCAGAATCCTTGCCTCCAAGGAGTAGCCTGGTTTCCACTCTCCAAGACAGTCTGCTTGTTCTCCTAGCAGTCAATTCAACACTCTTCATCAGCACACAGATCGAAGGCATCAATTTCTATCATCCCTAGTCACTGTCCAGCTCTCTGACGCATAGCACGCAACTGAGAAAATGATGACTGAGATCAGGTACACCTTAATCTCCAGCCAGGCATACTTTAGTCTGCAGACTGACGATGCTCTTCAGTACTCTAAAGAGGTTTCTGACAGCAGACTTTCCCAATGCAATTTAGCTTTTTATTTGCTGACTGCTGTTTCAAAGAGGTATTATTATGATTATGCAACCAAGAAAGCTTGTTATTGACTATGGAACCTAGAAAGTTGGTTATTAAAAGTCTCGATCTCTTCTCCATCTATCATTAAGCTACCAGTTGGCCTGGTGGTGAGAATCTTTGTTTCCTGATGTTGAGCTTCAGCTGGTATTGAGGACTACAGCCCTTGACCTTCTGCAGCAAATGCCTCACGTCCCCTTCAGTTTCAACAAGCAAGGTTGTATCATCTGTGTAACACAGGTTGTTGATGAGTCTTCCTCTAGTCGTGCTGTCACGTTCCTCATCATAAAGTCCAGCCTCCTGCATGACTTGTTCTGCACATACATTGAAAAGATGTAGATACAGGACTCATCCTTAATGCATACCTTTCCTGTTCCTAAACCATGCAGTGTTTCTCTACTCTGTTCTGACTACTGCTTCCTGGCTCAAATACAGGTTTCACATGAGCACAATTAAGTATTCTGGAGTTCTCATTCTTCTCAAGATTAGCCACCACTTGTTGTATTCCACACAGTCAAATGCCTTTGCATAGTCAATGAAACACAGACATAAATACCTCTGGTACTCTTAGCTGTCAGTAAAGATATATTTGACTTTGGCTACTATGTTCCTAGTGCCATGGGCTCTTCTAACCACAGCCTGGACATCTGACAGTTCTCTGCTGATGCACTGATCCAATTGTTGTTGGATAATCTTGAGCAGGATCTTGCTTGTGTGTGATATTAGTAATATTGTGTGATAATTTCCTCACTCATTTGGGTCCGATCCCCACAGTCAAATGCCTTTACACAGTCAATGAAACACAGACAGACATTCTTCTGGTACTCTCTGCTTTCTTACATTGGCAATATGTCCTTAGTGCCATGACCTCTTCTAAACCCAGCCTGTATATCTGGCAGTTCTCTGTCAATGTACTGTTCAAGTCTATTCTGGATAATCTTCAGCAAGATTTTGCTAGTGTGTGATATTAGTAATATTGTTCGATGATTTCCACACTCTGTCAGGTCACCTTTACTTGGAATGGGAATAAATATGGATCTCTTCCAGTCATTTGGCCAAGTAGTTTTCCTCCAGATTTCTTGGCACAGCTTTGTGAGCACATGCAGGGTAGCGTCTGTGTGTTAAAACATGTCAATTAGTACTCCATCAATTCCTGGGGCTTTATTTACTGCCAAGTCTTTCAGAGCAGCCTGCACTTCCTCCTTCCTCACCATTGCACCTAGTTCATGTTATTCCTTGAAATTATTCTGCCAGCCGATTCTTTTTGGTACAATGACTCTGTATACTCCTTCCATCTGCTTTTAATGGTTCGTGATTCATTCAATATTCTGCCCATAGCATCCTTAAGCATTGCAACTCGTGGCTTGAGTTTATTCTTTAGTTCCCTCAGCTTAAGAAATGCTGAGTGTTCTATCCTTTTGATTTTCTGACTCCAGTTCTTTGCACATTTCATTATAATATTTTTTACTTGTCTTCCCAAGCAGTCTTTTAAAATCTTCTATTCAGCTCCTTGTCCTCTTGATTACTTTCCTTTGCTTTGGCTTCTCAGAGCTCTAGTGCAATATTCAAAATCTCTTCTGACATCAATTTTGGTCTTTTCTTCTTCTTTCTTCTTTGTAAAGACTTTTTGCATTTTTCACGAATCAATATTCTTGATATCTTCCCACAGATTTTGCATTCCAGTCACCCATTATTATTAAAGCATCTTGGTTACATGTTCGATTGATTTCTATTACATTATTGTTTCTCAGTACTCTAGAGAGGTCCCTGACAGCAGATATTCCCAGTGCAATTCATCTTTTCATTTTCTAACTGCTGGTGCCAAGAGTAGTGTTGATTGTGGAGCCAACCAGGTTGTTAACAACCTCAATCTCAATCTCTTCCCAATTTATCATG
>NW_006400045.1:1453957-1460268 GCF_000299155.1 Elephantulus edwardii | reverse complement strand
GTCAGAGACAGTGCGATTGGCACAGGACAGAGCGGAGTTTAGGGCTGTTGTACACAGGGTCGCTATGATTCGCAGGCGACTCGATGGCACATAACAACAACAACAGATGTTACATTGGGAAAATATGTTGTCATGTACTTCTTTAAAATGATAAAGAGCAAAGTTACCAATGTGAAGATTAATATGTGCTTCATCCAAGTTACAGAATTTCCTTTTTTCATAGTTAGGAAGCCAAGATATTATGTACTACGACTGCTGGTCTCTTAATATGCATCTCCAATACTTTCCACTTTGAAAAGAACAAATTACCTGTAATTTCAACTGAAAAATACTGTTTATTCTAGAGACCAAAATTGCAACTAGAAAAATAATTTTATATGCTTAATTTTGATACTTGATTCATCAGGTAAGGTCAGATGTAAGATTTAGAAACAGGTAAGAGACTAAAATGAAATAAGCAATCCAAGTATTTTGGGATGACACACCCAAAGCCAAACACAACTTTCTAGTTGTTTCTCACACTTAATGAATCTCCACTGGTTTCAGCAGTTGTAAATCTTTACAGGAGGCAATTTGTGGTGTTAAGCCTAAAAGTTAGGTTTCTTAAGCCTTTAGTCAGGCAACTCTGGTCTCCAGCTACCTTAACTGCAGACACATGCTTTTGCAAATCAGCATGGTCTTGCTATTCATCAACACCTGAAACAGCAATATAAGAATGTTGCTCACACTGGGCAGAAAGACTTGAAGCAAGACTTAAGGTGAGCAAGGCTTTTGTTAGCAAAATCATGATGAGAGTGAAACTATCGTGGTAGAGAGATTGGTATTGGAGTGGACAAACTGGGACAAGGTGTGACCTGAGGCTACTTGCATTTGTACTAGACATAGCTGAATTTTACTCTTCTTGCCCTTGATGATGGAAGGAAAAGCTACTTGCTGAATTAAAACTGGAGCCTGGACTAACTGGGAAGTTGTGCCTTGGAACTGTTGAATTAAAATCTGAAATTACTTTGGGTAATATTGTGATATTCTTTGCTCCTCCCATTCTCCAACTTCCTACCCTAATAAACCCTATTGTTGTACTATAACTGTGAGTCCTTGAGTCAGCAACAAATAAACCAACCTTTGATGATGGGGCTCTAGAAGCACCATGAGACTGGGCTATGAGCTCTTTATCTGCTTTCTGTGCTTGGGTAGTACCGGGCTGTGCTCTTTGTTTTCCCTCCGGCTCTTTCAGAGAGATGCTTAAGTTCTCGTGTTCTTAAGTTCAATTTCCCCCTTTTTAGACACTATCCATTTTTCTATTGCCAAGTAGCTGATGGAATACAAATTTTTTGTTGGCCAATAATAAATTACATATGTGGCAAAAGTGTAAAAATGATACACCAACATTTACCTTAACCATGAACTGAACATTTATTTTGCTTTTATATTATCTAGGAAGTTTCAGCCTACTTTACTGAAAAGAAAAAAATTCTCATTGATTATTCAGATAGCAATTTATAATCTAAGAGTTTAGTATTTAACAAGAAAGTTTTTTCCTTCCTCTGTTCTTCTCTGTTTTGAGTTTGACTGATGATATAGAGCCTCCATGGCAACATTTCCTCAAGTAGTTTGTTTTCTTCAGGAAGTTGTAACCTCTGTTGATCAGATATCTATTAAGTCTTATGATGAAATAACTACTAGAGATAATTAATTATACTCCAGATCTTCCATTTAAAGATTATTTAATAGTACTATTCAGGGAAATTCTATTGATTTGTGTATGTGAAGAATACATCTTGACTTTCCTATGATTGAAGATAATAATAAAAACATTTTTTAACATTTTTCCAAAGAATTATCATATGTAAGATATTTTATTGAAATTAATTATAAACTCCTGAATTTATATCTAAAGAATACACACACACACACACACGCACACACACATATAAATCTTGATTCGTATTCTTTACAATAATAAGAAGAGTGAACTTTAATAATCAAAAGAGAGCTACAGTGTTCCTAAAGTTCTTTACCATATTGGTAGTTGTACCTCATTACATAGAGTTCAAAGACTTAAAAGACGATGAGGTTCTTAGCCCTTTCATTCATATAAACCGCATTCACCATATACAATGCATACATAAAGATGTTACCAAGTGTTGTATGATTCAGTGCTGTATAATATATTGGTTTTCTAGAAAATTTTCACAAATTTGGATTATTTTTATAGTCAATAAATATAGAGCTTCCTATTTATTTATAGACCTAGTAGAGTGCATAAGCAATGTGTTATTATCTTTACTTTGAAAACAATTTGCTTTAGTAAATGATATAGAACAGGGATAAAGAGGAGAAAATACTTCCTAAATGTTTCCACCATTAAAGGAAAGATAATTTAGTAAAATTATATTGTTGTTGTTATGCAACATTGAGTCACCTGTGACTCATTTTGACTCTGTGTGCAATAGCTGTGAATCCTGCTTTATCCTGAGCCAGTCTCACTGACTCAGGCACATCTACCCCCACTACACAAGTAAATGTGCCAATCTGGGGTTTTCCATTCTTTTGCTGTCCCTCCATCCTTCTAAAGCATGATATTCTACTCCAAGGACTGGTCCTTCCTGGCCTTGGGCCCAAAGTATATGAGACAGAGCTATAAAATTCTTGCATCCAAGGGGAAACTTGTTTCCCCCCTCTACTATACAGAATGTTTTGTTTTCTTGACCCTCCATGAGATGAATTGACACAATAAATGGGATAATGAAGGCGGTTATGTCAGAGGCGTGCATAGGATCGAGTTGGAGTTGACTAGATGGTAAAAATAACAAGATTAAATGGTAGGAGAAGAATCAAGATGAGATGAATAGAGAACAGAGCCACTCCATCAAAAAGAATTGATCAATGTTCAGCCAGTTTAAGAGGTAACATATGATTATTAAGAACAAATGACATGGAAGGAAGATATTCAAGTTCTATCAAAAGGATGGTGAAAAACAAGCAACCAGGAATTAAGGGAATAACAACAATATTTCACTAACAAATCCAGTAGTGAACGTGCTCATTTATCTATGCTAAGAAATTTGAGAGTCAGTTATCTAGACAAGTGAGTGGTAATGATTCAAATGATACAAATCCAAAAAAAAAATCTAATAGTATCCAAAAAATTAAAAAACAAAGATTCTATCTAATGCATCTCCATATCTTTTCATACTATATGCAGAACAGATCATCAGGAAGGCTGGGCTATATGAGAAGGAGTGTGGCATTAGGATTGGAGGAAGACTCATCAACAATCTGTGTTATGCAGATGACACAACCCTGCTTGCTTAAACTGAGGAGGACCTGTAGCGTTCACTACAAAATGTCAAGGACTTCAGCCTTTAATATAGATTGAAGCTCAACATCAGGAAAACAAAGTTTCTTAGCACTGGGCCAACTTGCAGTATTCTGATAGACAGTGAAAAGATTGAGATTGTTAATAGTTTTAGTTTGATTGGCTGTACTCCAAGAGTAAACACTCTTGGTAACCAGCAGCCAGGAAATCAAGATGATTTGAATTGGGGAAGTCTGCTGTCAGAGACTTCTCCAGAGTACTGAAGAGTAATGATGTCAGTCTGGAGACTAAGGTTAGCCTGATACAGGCCATGACCTTTGCAATTACTTTTGATGCATCAGAAAGCTGGACAATGGCTCGGAATGATAGAAGGAGATACCTTTGTGCCGTGATGCTGGAGAACATTATTGAATGTAGACTGCTGGAAGAACAAACATGTTTGTCCTAAAGAGGGTGAGAACAGGCTGCTCCTTGGAAGTAAGGATTATGAGGCTTTTTCTGACCTACTTTGTTAATATTACAATGAGGTGCCAGTCCTTAGATAGAGACATCATGCTTGAGAGGGTGAAGGGACAACACAAGAGAGGAAGACTCTTGATGAAATGGCTTGATTCAGTGACTAGTATAAAGAGGATAGGTTGTGTAAGAGACAATAATGTTGACATAGAATAGAGCAGGGTATAGGGCTACTGTAGAAAGGTCAATATGAGTTGTAAAAGACTCGACTGCACATAACAACAACAACAACATCAAATGAAAGTACAATTTTTCTGAAGATCATTAAAAATAGTTGCATCAGGACATCTGCATAGAACTGAAATATTCAAGACAATTTATAATATAACATGAAATAGTTATAGTGTTTCTTATATCAGATATCTTAGTTGAAGATAGATAACAGCATAAATGTTTTACTAAAATATGTTTACTTCTTTCTTAGCAAGTAAGTAAAGGTATTAGACTGTTTGGAAAATAACAAGTTATGAATAACATTGCAAAGTATTAGAGTTCCAGAACACTTGTGCTTATATAGTACCTGTACATAGACCAAGATTCATTTGTTAGAATAGGACAAATAAATACTGTGTGTTTTAAATTCAGAAGAGGTATGAATCAAGTACATGCTTTCAGCACAATCACTAGACTCATGTTTACTGTTGCTGGGTTCTGTCAAGTTGAGTATGAGTCAGAAAATCTATGAACAACAGATCTGAACTTTGTCTTATCCTCAGGATCTTTGTCATGCTTGAGCTCAACGTTACAGCTAGGTTTTTCCTCTCTTTGACTGACCACACACATTTCCCACCATATTTTTTGGCCAAGGACTAACTCTTCCTGACAATATGCTCAAAACATGGTGTGATAAACTTTCTCCATCTTCACCTCTAAGGAGCACACTGGTTTCATTTTCTGTATTTTTTTTAATTGTGAAAAACATGTAAGAGGATACAAGGAGTTGAGAGTTGGGAGCAAAAGAGTGAGAATGGGCAGGGATGAAATCACAGAGATGCACAATTTGCTGCGTGAGGGAGTAGGCAAAGAAAATGAGAAAGTTTCAGTGGGGACCAGAAGAGACAGGGTAATGGTAAACATACTCCAATGGTGATTACTAATTTTTAACAAAGAAATTGTCTTACTCACTTGTGGGTTTCTAATTTGGGAATGGGTCACAGACTCTCTGGATTTTTCATGCTGAACAGGGATGTTGATGTGAAGAAGGAAGGGGAGCCCACTTTAACACCTTACTGGTGGTGCCAGGTTGAATGAAGTCGCATGCCTTCTTGTTCAGTTAGAATATATTTTCCTGACATTTACTGCCATCTAGACTGTACAGTGTTTGCCAAGGTAGGTCCAGTGGAAATGGCTGGCTGAACCCTGAGCCTCCATCCTCCTTTGCTTCCTTAGCTGGTATTTCTGTTTCCCTCTTGTCTCTGGAACTGCGTTCAGGGTCCAAACCTTGAGTAAAACTCAGTGTTAAGGTTACCCATAGGAAAGGGAGGAAACCTAGAGAGAACAGACTTGTGAGTTGCTTTTTAAGCTCTAATAGTATGCTCTTCAAATCCCCTTCACTTTCAACAAGCTAAGTTGTATTATTTGCACATCACAATTTCTTAATGAGTCTTCCCCCAAACCTGATTACATATTTTTGTTCAAATTGTCCATAGTTCAAAAAAACCTGTGATTCAAAGCAGGCTTATGTACAACAGCTCTGAAGCTTCCCCTGTTCTGAGCCAATCTCACTGACTCCAAACCTACACTTATTAGCTCTGTTACTACATCTCATCTGGAGTCTTTCTCTCCTCTGCTGTCTCTCCACCCTTCTAAGCATCATTTCTTTCCTTCTCCAAGGAATGGTCTTTCCTGGACATGTGCCTAAAGTACGTGAAACAGAACTTCAAAATTTTAGCTTCCAAAGAGATACTGGTTTCAGCCTCTCCAAGACACTTATTTGTTTTCTTGAAGGTCCATGGTATGCTCAAGACTTCCCCACTGCCACAATTCAAAGGAATCAGTTATTTTTCTTTCATTCTTAGTCATTGTTTAGCTCTCGGATGCATAGTAAGTAATTGCGAAGTCCATGGTCTGATCCAGAAGCATCATATTCTCTAGACTGAGATTCTTGCTTCTCTGTACTCTGGAGAGGTCCCTGACAGCAGATTTTCCCAGTGCAATTCAGCTTTTGATTTCCTGACTGCAAGTGATAAGGGAGTTGATTGTGGAGCCAAGAAAGCTGTAATCTCTTTGCCATCCAACATGGGGCTGCCAATTGACCCACTGGTGAGAATCTTTGCTTTCTTGGTGCTGAACTTCAATCCATATTGAGGACTACAGTCTTTCTGAAGCAATCACTTCAGGTCCTCCTCACTTTCAGCAAGTAAGGTTGTGTCATCTGCATAACGTGGATTGTTGATGAGTCTTCCTCCAATCTTAATGCCATATTCTCCTTATAAAGCCATCTCCCAAATGATTTATTCTGCATATAGATTGAAAA
>NW_006400045.1:1452543-1453857 GCF_000299155.1 Elephantulus edwardii | reverse complement strand
CTCCTCTCATGTAACTGGTAACTCCAAATGGAAGTTGTTAATCGAACGGGGTGTCAGCTTTATGTCTGTGCAGATATGATAGCAATGAACTTATATAGTACAAAAAACTAAAATATATGAAGAATGTTCCACCAAGATTGCATGAATGCCATTAACATTAAAATCCTGATATATAGATAAATAATCAACTTCAAGATGAGTGGAGAAAAAAAACTAAAGTTGTCAAGAATTTAATTTTACTTGGATTCAAAATCTATACCCTGATAACAGTAGTGGGGGGAAAAACACCAAACTAGATGTTGCATTGGGAAAATATGTTGTCAAGGACTTCTTTAAAATGATAAAAAGCAAAGATGCCAATTTGAACACTGTTGTTGTTGATTGCCTTCTAGTTGAACATGACTCATAGTGACCTATGAACAAAAGGCCTGAAGCCCCTTTACAGCTATCAACATTTATCAAAGTTCATAGAGTTTCCGTAGGCCTTTATTTAGGAAGTGGATGCCACTCCTGCTTCCAAATATGTCATAGTATGTTATTGTTGTTATATGCCATTGAGTCGACTGTGATGTACAGCGACCTTACGTACAGCAGCTCTAAACCCTTTCTTCTCCTGAGCCAGTCTTACTAATTCTTGACACACCAACTCCCATCACCCCAGTTACTGTATCAATCCATCTTATCCGGGGTCTCCCTCTCCTGAGCTGTCCATCCACACTTCTGAGCATGATGTCCTTCTCCAAGGACTGATCTCTCCTGGCCATATGCTCAAAGTAAGAGAGGTGGAGCTTCAAAATTCTAGCCTCCAAGGAGAGACTTGGTTTTACTCTTTTCAAGACAGATATATTTGTTTTCTTGGCAGTCCATGGTATATATGTTTAAGACTCTTCTCCAGCACCATAACTTGATGGTATGTATTCTTCTTCTGTCATCCTTAGTCATTGTCCAACTCTCTAAAGCATAACAAGTAATTGAGAAAATCATGGCCTGGATCAGGCTCACCTTTGCATTTAAACTGACATCATTGCTCTTCACTCTGGAGAGGTCCATGACAGCAGATTTTCCCAATTCAATTCTGTAACAATGTGCTTATATAGTACAAAAATCTGAAATATAGAATGTTCCACCAAGATTTCATTAATGCCATCAACATTGAAATCTTTATATATAGAAAAAATAATCAACTTTAAGATGAGCTGAGAAAAAATTTGAAGTTGTCAAGAATTTATTTTACTTGGATTCAAAATCTATACAGTGATAACAATAGTGAAAAAAACAAACTAGATGAATACCACTATCATTCAAATATATGCA
>NW_006400045.1:1423308-1451812 GCF_000299155.1 Elephantulus edwardii | reverse complement strand
AGTATATACGTAGATAAAAGGATATGTATAAAAGGATATATATATACATATATAGGCATACATAGATAAAAGGATAGATAGAGATAAAAGGATAGATAGAGATAAAGGGATAGATAAAGACTATAGGGATAGAGATAGAGATAGAGATAGAGATAGAGATAGAGATAGAGATAGAGATGATAGAGATGAGAGAGAGAGATAGAGATATATATCCTTTCCATGCATAGATTACCTATGTGGAATTACTTATTCAACAGAATTTAACAACAGCAAAAGTGTTTCCTCAAATTAAAAAAAAGTGAGAAGACTATAAATGAAATAATAGTAAATTCTGTGTTAAAAAAGGAGATTGCTTTCATCAATGAGTTTAAATATTTAGATTGATATTAAGTCTAAACTCTAACTCACTGCCATCAAATTGGAACTAACTCATAGCTGAGCGTGAAGCAGCTTTCAGAGGCCGCACATAACACAAGAGAAGAATGGCCTTTCCTTTATAGAGCAGGTGGTGAATTTTATTCACTTTCCTTTAGATTAGTAGCACAAGTATTTAACCATCAGGTCACCAGATCTTCCTTAATGGATATATCAGATGTTAAACATACTACAGGGGAGCATAAAATTTGGTCATTAATGTTTCCTGGTATTAGATAAATATAGTACAATAGATACAGAAATATAGATAAAGAAGCCAATATAAATAGGAGTACATGGATCATAATCTTTATTACTACTTGTGGTCTTTCAGATTATAAACTTGAAGATAATTCAATCTGTGACTAAATCAAATTCTTCAATGAAGAATTAGCTGCCTAAGTATGTTGGAACTCCTGGTCTGTTCTTATCAACACAAATCTTAAATCTTATTAAAGCTTACCTTAAAAGTGCATAAGAAAAGGAGTCTATTCTTTCCAAGGCAAAAATGCCTGTGTCTATATGGGAACATGGATTAGCCTGTAGAACTGAAGTTAAATAATTGATTAGTCATTCTTCTAATTTAGTGAGAGTGAATATGTAAGAGTGATTCTATAAGTTGGATGAGGAAAGGAGAAAATAGAATTATCTTTGCCCATCCTATTATGCATGGGGAATAATATTGAGAAGTAATATTTTTTAAATTTTAAACAGTATATGCATTGATAAGTTGCTTTTGCTTTATTGATCTTTCAGAACATAGGAAATTTCAGTTTCTTAGACCTCTATTACGTTACTGAGTCAAATTATTACCATCTATTAAGTTTGTTAGGTAATAAGCATTTGGAAAACACTAAATTCAGGGAAAATGCATAATACATTTTTATTTGCAGTCTTATATTGTGGTTATGAATTTGGAAAATATAGTCATTGTAATGGATAGGGACAAAACAGGTAAAATCTATTTAGGAGAGTAATCAGCGAAAATAATAAAAGGTAAAGATGAGAAGCTATTAAATAGAAAATTTAAAACGTGTTTTGTTTATATTCTCTATTTCTTTCTCAATTTTTTTTTCTTTTTAAAATGGAACTTTTCTTGCTTCAACTGTGTTACATTATTCTTCTTTGGATTCCTAAACTAGCTCTGAAGTCAGATGACAACACATTTGCAGTCTCTGGCACTACAATCCCCTCCTGTCAGGATTGTAAATGATGCCACTTTTCAACAAAGCAGTGATCCAGGAAAGGGATTAAAGGCATGAATTTCAACCTACAAAGTATGAATTTGAAGTTAACATCATGCTTTTTTTCAGTCACTGTTTTCAAAATACTTTTCCTAGTAAGATTGAAGGCACAGCTGCTACTTTCATTTGCCATTTTAAGTGGAAATCACGTAATATCTCATTCATCTTCATTTAGTGTCCTAATGGAATAGTAAAATGTAAGTGAATTTGTTCTTTCTATTTTGGCTTCCACCTTATCAGACATTGTTTCTAAGTCTGAAGAATAAATGAATAATTGGGATTGGGGAGGCAGAAGGGGATACTGCTATGATTAATTAATAGAAAAGCGCTATATCATCTAAATTGGAATCATGGTGACATCCCATTATTCATTACCTTGAAGTATTTGTTGAATTTAAGCAGAAAGTTAACTTGATTATAAATAGAAAAGTCTATCCCTCCTGTATTTTTTATTGAAAGATGTTTCTTTAATATTGTGATTATTTTTATATAAATTTTTAATTTATAAAAATTATATTTTATGCCTCAACGTAGTTTGTACTTAAAGGAGAAAATTTTGTTTCCAAATGTAGTATGGTCTCCTCACTCTAGGAACTACGTAAGCCAAGAAGAGAAGTGAGATAGAAGACATGAGCTTTCTATCACTTTGAAAAATGACACTACCTACGGTTTACATGTGGAGTGAAGATGATCAAAGAAGATTCAAAGTCTGAGGCAGAATTGGGAAAGTGTTAAAAGTTTCAGCACTTTTAAGCTTCCTTTATCTTTGCTGAAAAATTATAATTCTTTAAATGAACACTATGTATTATATTTTTCATAATTCATGCATTTATTCCATCTATATTAAATTATTTGCAGTTAATGCTGCAATTATTTTAGTTATTACTTGAATCCTAGATATGAGCACTTAGTGCAAAAGGCAGTATTTATTAACTCGTGTGAATACTGACTGAGAATTAGGTGCTTAATAATTACTTTCACATCAATTTAGTGATACGATTATTATCTTATTGTTAGTGTTACAACTAAGAACAAAGAATTGTAAAACTGCAGGCTTTTATGTAATTTTCCAATTGCAATGAAAAGTTGAACAAATATTAAATTGTCAGCCATGAGTACCTCCAATTAAATCTTTTTCATTCTTTAAATTTCCGTTCAAAAGAATTCTGCTTCAACAAAGCATTTCCTGCTTCCTAGGACTGAATTGAATTTTTCTATTATAATCTTTCCACAATATTTGCCTTCCTTCATGTCTTTAGTTTCATCTTTTGATAGTATTATATACTTATTTGTGTAAGCAATTGGCAGACTTCAGGCTTTACGTATCTTCATTGAATGAAGACATTAGTTCAGTAATGCACACCACACACGTTTAATAAATATATAATTTATGTAATAAAATAAATGTATTTATTAAGACAAAGTTTTTTTAAGAAGCCTCACGAAAGTGCAGACAAAAGGCAAAATGTAAATAGCAGTATCATAAAAGTCCCTGAAGTGGTTAGTTAAACACTTAGCTAGCTATTGAAAGGTTCATAGCTCAAGTTGACCCAGAAGTACATTAGGAAAGAAGGTTGGTGATATACTTCTAAAAACCAGCTTTGAAAATCCTGTGGGGCAGTTTTGTTCCACTAGATCTGGTACAAAAGTCATTTCAAAGACAACTTGTTTCTTTTGTCCAACAAGAAATAAGTGCATCGTGCTATTGGACTAGATAAACTTCTAACTTTAGATTGCAGAATGACTTCTTCTTGTTGTTGTGTGCCCTTGAGTTGGAACCAACCAATAGCTGACCCTAGCAGAATTTCAGAGACAGTTAAACTCATGGAAGGAAATTGCCCATCCATCTTCCTCAGAACAGCAGTCAGTTTTGAAAGTGCAGCATAATTTCTTACCACTAGGACACCAGAGCTCCTCTTTATTAGGAGAAAACTAGGGGGGGAAAATTCCAGAAGAGATTACAGAATGACTATTTTCCAACAAATGTTGTGAAGAGAAAGATTTCTTGATAGAAATCCATTCTCTCCAATTACCTCATAAATCCTTGCTCTACCAACTCTATTCTTTGAGTCTCAGACAAAAAAAAATATTAATTTTTTCACCTTGAAACAAATTAACTTTTTAAGTTTAAAATCCACTTTAGAAAATAATTAATATTGTTTTGAAATAGAGCAACTTTTCTTGGAACTGAGGAAGAAAAGAAAAAGAATGTATTTTGCGTGAAAGAAAAATGTGTGAAAAGGCAGTGACTTAAGGTGCTTTGAAATTGTTAGGATGGACATAATCTTTTCCTTTGAAGCTAATGACAGAGAACATGAAGGAGAATACGAATTCTTTTCTGTCCCTGCCCAGTAGGATGTATCTAAAGATTACTGGGATTATAGGTATTCTCCAAGATACACTGAAGACCAAGCTGCATGTGAGTATAAAGTGCGCTAACTCAAAAACCTATGTGAATTTTCTCTAAAACAGCTAAACCCTTTTGTTTTTCTTTTCTTGTTTTGTTGGTAAGCAATTTGAATAGTTGGAAAAAGTTGGTTTACTTGGTTTTTAGTGTCATTGAGAATTTTGTCGGGGTTGTTTAATATATGCATGCACTATGTATTTACTTATGATAGTGATCCCTCTATTCAGGCATAATTCTACATATTTTTTTCCTAACCAGAGGGGCTGTAGTATAAAATATACACTAGAAAATTTTAATATAAAATATTTTAGTATTTATTAGTATTACTTTGTTTGTATATAAAGGTATTGATGTGGAATTTTCTCATATTTCTAGATTTAAACTTAACTGGTTGGTAAAGGTATCATTTCACTAATTATGTGGATTTGGCTAACCATGATCCTATGTGATATTTCTCCATCTACTTATTTTTAGATAGATTTATAGATTTTTAAAGTGTTTTAAAAAGCTAAAGACATTGTTTTTAATTAATTCTGACTATTCATTTGCTATTAAATACTAATGTAAGATAAATGTACCTTGTGAATTTTAGGCTTATAATAATTTTGACTTGAAATTTTTGTGGTTTTACATGCAACACAATACTTTTTAATTTTTTTTACCTATAATTAGGTAAACTTATAATTACTTATAAAAACCCCTTCTAATTAAGTTTTTTCAGAGTGATTGATATGTTTGTGCTTAAATATGTTACTTAGTAAAGTTTAGTATTTTAAAAGGTTGACTTTTTCAAGATTAAACAGACATTTTATTACTACAATCAAAAGCACTTAACAGAAAGCTACCATAACATATTTTACTTAATCTCATCTCTGTGAATCTGTAGTTTAACTACTGCTAGTTTCCCCCTTTAAATCTTAATTTGTCCAAGAAATCATGGGTTATTCCTGATAGTAATAATTATATATTTTTGGGTTTTTTTGTTTTTGTTTATTCTATCCATCTCTTCACAGAATAGAAGTTATAAGAAGACAAGGTATCATCTGACTTGTTGGTAGTAGTGTCCCTCCACTATCAACCAGAACTTCTGGCTTAGAGCAAATGCTAACATATTCATTGAATGAAATAGAATATGCACTGGTACTAGTTTTCAAACAGGGGCATTATTACTATTTATATTTAAATATTGCTATTTACTCCATCAAAATATGCACAAAGGAAGAATAATTATATAACATTTTAAATCATATGGTAAATGTTAGGGTACTGAAAATTAATAGAAATTAGAGAATATGCAAGTCATTATTTTACTGAAAACGAAAAACTATGGATAACTTAACAAAGTAAAAATATGTATGTCTCTATACTGTAATATCTAAATAAAGCAGAGGAAAAAATTATAAAAAGGGATTGGAACACTAAACTACAATGAATTTCCTGAATAAAATACAATATAGTTACATAAATTCATATTTTAATACTTAACCACTGTTAAATACTTAGTAACACAGAGTAATGCACACACTTGTGTGCATTAATTAATCAATAATTTTTGTTTCTGTTTTTTATTAATAGATTATTAAGTGATAGGACCCAAAAATCTCTAATTCTCAATTATTTAAAAAGATTAAATGTAAAAGTTACCACTAATTCTAACAAATCCCTTTGTATATTAAATAAATTTGCCATCAAGAAATGACTCATTGGAAGTGCTGCAGAAGTTTTTTGAACTCTCTTAGCTATTTAGTTCTTATGTTTGTTTTTACATGTCTTTTAGGCAGAACTTAATCATATCTGAACTTCTAGTATGTTTTGTGAGCCTGTAAATAATATGGGAAGAGATTGTTTATCTCTCTCCCATGCAGCAGCTGTTGGATTAAACCACCTGCCTTTGGGTTAGTAGCTCAGATCTGTACCATTAGACTTCTTGACTCTTTTGTTATTGTTATTTTTTAGTAGCATCAAGTGGGAACCAACCCATAGCTGACCTTCCAATGGGTTTTCAGAGGCAGTAAATTGCACAGGAGAAAATTTCCCATCTTTTTCCAGTGGAGCAACTGCTGGATTCCACCTGCATGCCTTTGGGATTGCAGTGCAGCTTCTTACCTCTAGGCTACTAGAGGCAACTATAAAAGTTTGGTGTTTTAAACTTCAGTAAACTATGTAGAGTGACCACGTCTGATTTGTAAAGCATTTTATCCTACATTCCTTGGTACAAACAGATGTTTCCAATAATATTGTATCACTATTAGAAATTATTCTGATGCTTTAAAAAATTGTTGTTGTTGTTAAGTTCAATGAGTTACTTCAACCTACAGAAACCCAAGGAACAACAGATCAGAAACTTGCTCTATCCTGTAGTGTCTACATTATCTCTGTCTGTCTTGAGTTCATTGTTTTAGTGACTGTGACAGTCCACCTTATTGAGAATTATCTTCTCTTTCACTGATACTCTATATTTGCCCACTTGTCTAAAGATCGTTTTTTAGAACAATATTTTCAAGAGCTATCTCCTAGCTGACTCATTGGGTTTCTGAGGCTGTACACTGAATGACAGGAAATGAGCCATCTGTCTCCCATACAGCTTCTAGGGGGAGAAAGATGGGCAGTCTCCTCCTTTGATATTTATAGAAGGTAAGGTATAAGTTATGGTGGCCCGTGTGCACAAGTAATCGCAAGTTTTGGGGGTCATGTGCTTTTTTGGTTTTGTGTTTGATGTGCAGTACTGCTCCTCCCCCCAGGAGCAAGGTCCTTTAAGCTTGGCCTAAGGTTTAAGACAGGTGGTGGCTTAAATCCCCAAAAGGGGAAGGGAGTTGTAGGTGGCCAGGTTGTTCCTGAATGACTCCACTCTGGGTCTCTGTGGCTTCTTGCTGCCAATGCATGGAGGCGTGCATGCGTAAGTTATTGCAAATTTTGGAGTCCTGTGACTCCACTCTTGTTTTCTGTGGCCCTTGAGCCTGGTTCAAATATGGTTTTTGTCAAAAAACCGTTCTTCTAGTTGGTATAGCACTGGTCTGTGCATTGCTGTACAAAGGTAACTCGTGGTTACTGTGATGCTAAACACTGTGACACTGACGTGTCAAATGTGATAACGGTTACCCATGGTGGACAGTGTTTGGTGCAGTGACCCAATTAAAACAAGCTTGGAAGCAGGAGTGGCATCCACTTCCGAAATGGCTTGCCTCCAGAAACTCTGTGAACAGTACTCAGGTCTTGGGTTTATAGGGTCTCTATGAGTCGTTTACGACTTGATGGCACCTAAGAACAAACAACAACAAGGTATAAGCTGGTTCTAACTTGATGGCAAAGAGATTTTGAGAATATTAATTTAAATGGAACATATTTGGTGGTGGTTGGTAGGTGCCATTGATTCAAGTATGGCCCATAATAACCCTATGAACAACAGATCTGAACTCGTTCGTATCTTGTGCCAACCTTATAATCTCTGACATTCTTTCACTCAATAAGCCAATCCATTTCATGATGTTCTTCATCTCTTTTGGTAACCATCCAACTTTCCAAACATGGAAAGTTGTTCTCCAAGGAATAGTCTCATCTAGCAACACACTCAAAATATGTGAGATGAACCTTTATCATCTGTGCCTTCAAGGAACATTCTGGTTGTGCCTTCTCCAAAACAAATCTGTATGTTCTTTTGGCAAACCACGGCATACTTAGTACTCTTTTCCAACACCACAGCTCAAAGGCATCAATTCTCTTTCATCTTTAGTTATTGTCTAGCTCTCAACAGCAAAGCAAGTGATTCAGAAGGCCATGGCCTTAATCAGACCCATCTTAGTTCTCAAACTGATGTCATTCTTTCTCAGTACTTTGGCCAAGAAAACAAACAGATTTGTCCTGGAGAGGGTGAAATCATGTTATTCTTTAGAGACATGGATTTTGAAGCTCTGCCCAATATATTTTGGGCATGTTGCCAGAAGGGACCCGTCTTTGGAGAAGTACATTATGCCTAGAAGGATGAACAGCACAAGAGAGTAAAACCCAGGACGAGTGAATTGACACAATAATAGGGGTGATGATTGATAGGGATAGGTGTGTTGCAGACAGTAAAATGGCTCAGGATAGAGTAGGGTTCAGAGCTACTGTGCATAGAATTGCTATGAGTTTCAGGCAACTTGAAGGCACAGAACAGCAATAATGTGAACAGGTCCCTGACTTCAGACTTTCCCAGCATAATACTTCTCCTGATCTCTTATCTGCTGGTATCAAGGGTATTGATAGTGTATCCAAGTAAGATAAAATCATCAACAGTTTCAATCTTATCTCTATCTATTATTGATGCCACCTATTGGTACAGAGGTAAGAAACCTTAATTTTCTTGATGTTATTGTTCAATCCATTGTTGTTGTTGTTCTTGTTGTTGTGAGTGCTTTTGAGTCATAGATGTTACATAGGGATCCTATGAATGGAAAACCTGAATACTTGTATAAATTCATTAATTTCTCCACATTCATAGAGTTTCCAGAGGCTCCTTCTTCCAAGCTTGTTTTAATCGGGAAGCTGCACCAAATACTGTCCACCATGGGTAACCATTACTGCATTTGACACAACAGTGTCACCGTGTTTGGCATTACAGAACAAGTTACCATGGTACAGCAAATGGACAGACCAGTGCTATACCACTTAGAAGAATGTTTGACCTAAAACAATTAAAACCATAGTAAAGGCTATAGTCTTTTGATGTTCTGCAGCAAGCACTTATATTGCTCCTCACTTTCATCAAGTAAATTTTTGTCATCTGCCTATTGAAGGTTATTGATGGATCTTCCTCTGATACTGATTCCACATTCTTCATCATAGAATTTCACTTCACAAATTATAAATTCAGTATACAGATTGAATAGGTGTGGAGAGAGGTTACTACCCTGATGCACATGTTTCTTAATCACCTCTTGTATAATTAACTGCCCCTGAAACCCACCAAAGGGTCAGCTGTATGTTCGTTCCAACTCAACAGAATGTAACAACAACAGTGTTCCCTTGCTCTGTTCACACAACAGTGTCATGATCTATGTAAAAGTTTTGCAAAACACGATTAAGTGTTTTGAGATTCCTGTTCTTCTCAATATAAGCTGCAATTTGTTATCCACACAGTCAAATTCCTTGGCATAGTCAATAAAGCAAAAATTGATATTATTCTTGTATGCTCTAGTTCCAGCCAGGATCTATCTGAAATCAATAATGATATCTATGGTATCATAGCCTCTTCTAAATCCAGCTTACATTTCTGGAAGTTGTCTAAGTATTATCTGAGTTGATTTTAATGATCTTTAGCAGTATTTTTGGTTAGTTATTTCCTATGTTCTAATTAACATATATCCATAATACAATATAATTCTACTATTTCTTAACATAAAACTGTTATAAATAAATGCAACAAGGATTAGGCAGTTACTGTTGTTAGATTATGTCGAGTTGAGTATAACTCATAGCCACCCTATGAACAACAGTTTTGAACTCTGTCCTTTCCTGTGCCATCCTCACACTTTCTGACATACTAAATCCAATTGCAGCATTCACCCTGTCAATACACCTGGTTGAGTGTCTTTCTCTCCTTTGCTAACCTTCTGCTTTTCTGAGCATCATGTCCTTCTCCATAGGAACATGTTCAAAATATGTGAGGCAAAGTTTTATCATCTTTGTTTAAAAGGAGCACTCTGGCTGTACTTTCTCCAAGACTAATTTTTTGTTATTTTGGCATTCCATGGCATGGTCAGTAAGTCTCCCAACTCCACACATCAAAAGCATCAATTCTTCTTCTGTCATCCTTATTCATAGTCAAACTCTCAGACTCATAGCAAGTGATCAGATAGTCATACCATTAATGTCAGAGCCCCTTCAGTAAAGGTAGGGTTTATTGACATTTCATTAACACAAGAATGTATAACAAAGAAATGATTTGTTGTTGTTGTTATGTGCCATCCAGTCAGTCATGACTCATAGCGACCCAGTGTACAACAGCCCTAAACTCTGCTCTGTCCTGTGCCAATCGCACTGTCTCTGACACTCCCATCCCAATTAACCCAGTTACCTAATCAATCCACCTCATAGAGAGCCTTCTCCTCTTGCGCTGTCCCTCCACCCTCGGAAGACGTGAAAATTAAATTTTTAAAATATAGTGGGTAATTTTTATTTTCTACCATTTAAATTAAGATTATAATTTACAAAAATAATTTTACTTTTAATTTATTATTTTTGTTTTATACCATTAAGTCATAACTGACCCATAGTTCACTCTCCAGAGGGTTTTCAGAGGAAGTCAGTCACATGGGAGGAGATTGCTTATGTTTCTTCTTCAGGCCAGAAGGTAGATTTGGATCATGTGCTTTTGAGGTTGTGGCAGTTTATTGCTAGTAGTCCACTAGGGCTAACTTATTGTTGTTGTTGTTGTTGTTATATGCCATCCAGTTAACTGCAAAGATAGTGACCCTATATACAATAGCTCTGCTGCCTGTCCTATTGTGAGCCAATCTCATTGTCTCCATCAGACCCAATCCCACTTCTCCAGCCACTGAGTAAATCCACCTCATCATGGGTGATCCTCTCCTGCACTATTCCTCCATCCTTGTGAGCATAACAGTCATCTCCAAGAACTTGTCCCTCCTAGCCATGTGCCCAAAGTATGTGAGATGGAGCTTCCAGGGAATCGCTTGGGTTCATCCTGTCCAGGACTGAGCTCTTTGTTCTCCTGGCAGTCCATGCTATGTTCAACACTGTTCTCCAGCACATTTAAAGACATTGATTCTTCTTCTGTCATCCTTAGTCATTTGTCCAGCTCTCTGATTTATAACAAATAATTGTTAATCTCCTGACTGATATTGTTGCTCTTCAGTACTCTAGAGAAGTCCCTGACAGCAAACTTTCCCAATGCAATTTAACTTTTTCTTTAAATTTTTATTTTATATTGGTTTATTTGCATAGTTCAAAGACCAATTAGACTGTAAGGAAACAAGATTAATATTAAAAAAAATCAGTGGTATTTCTCTACAGTAACAAAGAGAACTCAGAGAAGGAAATCAAGAAAGCAATACTATTTACAGTTTTGTTGTTGCTGATTGCTTTTAAGTTGAGCACAACTCATAGCGATCCTATGAACAAAAGGCCTGAACAATAGCCAACCACAAATTGAGAAACTTGGCATGAACCTAACTAGAGATACAAAAAAACCTATACCAAAAAAAAGCCAAAACAAAAACCTACAGAACGTTTCTGCAAGACACAATAAAAGACCTAAAGAAATGGAAAAATATGCCCTGTTCATGGACAGGACTCAATATTGTGCAAATGTCTATTCTACCAAAAGCAATCTACATGTTGAATGAAATCCCAATATAGATACCAAATTAAGTTTTCAAAGAGATTGAAAGGGAAATTGTCAGTTTATTTGGAGAGAAAGGAGACCCCAAGTAAGCAAAGCACTTCTGAAAAAAGCAAAAATGAAGTGGGAGGCATAGCACTGGCTGACCTCAAAACCTACTACACAGCAGTAGTAACCAAAGCAGCATGGTACTGGTTCAATGACAGGCACATAGACAAGAGCAATTGAATTGAGAACCAAGAAAGAGACCCAGCTATTTATTTTCTTGGCAAGAAAATAAAACCCATCAAATGGGGACATGACAATCTCTTCAGCAATTCTTCATTTCAATTCCTGACTGCTTGTGCCAAGAGACATGCTTGCAGAACCAAACAAGCTGAGGTTATCAACATTATCAACCCTGAATTTGTTAACAATCTCAATCTCTTCTTCATTTATCATATAGCTGCTAATTGGCCCAGTGGTGAAAATCTTTGTTTTCTTGATGTTGAGTTTCATTCCATATTGAAGACTATAGTCTTAACCTTCTGCAGCATACACCCAATGTTCTCCTCAGTTTCAGTCACCAAGGTTGTGTCATCTACATAATTCAAGTTGCTAGAAATGGAAATTATAGGAAAGGGAGAGGAAATACAAACAAGTAGGCTCCCTAAATCACTTTATTTAAAATCACTATCTCATAATTGAAAGGCTGAGTATGACCTGAAGTGTTTGCTACACTAACGGTCAGAAAATCAAAAGATGAGTTGTATTGTGAAGTTCTGTTTCACATATGCTGAGCATGTTTACAAGAAGAACCAGTCTTTGGAGAAAGGTATCTTGCTGGGATATATAGAGGGACATTCAGGACAAGAAGACCTTGGATGAGATGAACTGGCACAGTAATTCTATAATAGAGGTTCTTGTGTCAGAGACAGTATAATTAGTTCAGAATAGAACAGGATTCAGAGCTATTGTACATAGAGTGACAATGACTTTCAGTCAACTTGACAGCACATAACAATAACAACATCTATTCAAACTGTTTCATTAGCAAATAATTTGAGAAGCTGGATTCTCTGAAGAAAAATGTGACATCAGAATAGGAGGAAGACTTATCAATAGCATGCATAATGCAGATAACACAACATTGCTTTCTGAAAGTGAGGATGTAAAATGTTTGCTGTATATTATAAAAACCTGCAACCTTCAATATGGATTGCCTCTCAACAGCAAGGAATCAAAATCCTAACAGTTGGACTGAGAAGCAACTTCATAACAGATGGAGAAAAGATTGAAACTGTCAAAGATTTTATCTTATTTGGATCCACAATCACTACCCTTAGTACCAGCAGCCAAGAAATTAAAAGTTGTATTGCAATGGGAAAATCTGGTGTCTGAGATCATTCCAAAATCCTTAGGGGGGATGATGTTAGTTGAAAGAATAAACTGTGAATTATTCAGGCCATAATCTTTTTTTTTCAATCACTTGCTTTACATCTGAGAACTGGACAATAAATAAGAATTACAAAAGAACTATCAAAGCTTTATAGCCGTGGTGCTGGACAGGAGTCATGAATGTCATGTTGTTTTTGTTGTTGATTGCCATTGAGTCGAGTACGACTCATAGCAATCCTATGAACAAAAGGCCTCATGCCTTTTTGTAACTATCATCATTTATCAAAATTAATAGAGTTTTCAGAGACATGTTTTTTAGGAAATGGATGCCAATCCTGCTTCCAACTGCCCAGAAACAAAAGAATTGATAGAACACTGTGGTATATTCACACAATAATATGTAATCCTGAAAAACAAAGACATTGTAAAACATACACCACATAAATTATTCAGAAATATATTATGTTGAGTGAAATACATCAGTCACAAAAGAACAAAAGAACTGTATAAGTCCACTGTTATAGAAAAATAATCGATATAGCACGGGGAAAGAATAGTAAAATAAAGGAAAGGTAATGAACACTACAATAGAGTAGGTGAAGAGAACTATCTGAAATGAATTGATTAAATGTTGTATATATGACAAGTAACAGTCTGGAAGAAGATGTGTTACAAAGTGAATTGGAAGTAAGGGAGAAAGAGTGTGTCAGAGATAGAATGGAAACTCGACTTGTGCTCAACTTGATGGCAATAAACAACTACTACAACAACAACATGTTGGAACTGACTCAAACAAGATCCTCAGGGAGTTTTCAGATGCAGCAAATCACATTGCCTCTGAGGAGATTACCCATCTTTTCTTGCAGCTGGTCAATTCCAATTATGTGCCTTTGAGTTCTAGCATAACTCCTTAACAGTTACTCACAGAAAAAGTACTATCAACTCAGCTTTGACACATGGTAGCTAACTACTTTCCAGGCATTTACTAATCCTTTGTTGTTGTTGTTGTTGTTGTCTCAGATGATATCCATCAAATTAAGTCCAAATCATAGCTACCAAAACTATTTCCTTATCTGTAACTAAGTGGTAAGGAGCTAAGAATGAGAATCCCAGAACTCTTGACTGTGCTTATGGAGAGAGTTGTCAGAAAAAGAGCAAAAAAACACTGCATGGTTTAAAATTGGGAAGGGTGTACAACAAGGATATGTCCTATTTCCATACCTTCTTGATCTATATGTGGAACAGATCATCCAGGAGGCTGGGCTATATGAGGAGGTGTGTAGTATAAGGATAAGAGAAAGACTCATCAACAACCAGTGTTATACATTTGACACAACCTTACTTGGTGAAACTGAGCAAAACCTAAAGCAGTTGCTGCAAAAGGTCAAGGACTGTAGCCTTCAATAGGGATTGAAGCTCAACATTAAGAAAACCGTAAGATTCTCACCACTGGGCTAAATGGCAGCACCATGATGGACAGTGAAGTGATTGAGATTGCTAACAACTTCAGATTTCTTGGCTCCACAATCTTAGTACCAGCAGCCCGAAAATCACAAGATGAATTTCATTGAGAGTTTGTTGCCATGGACCGCCTCAGAGTACTGGAGAAGAACAATGCCAGTATGGAGAATAAGGTGCACCTGATCCAGGCCATGGTCTTCACAATCACATGCCATGAATCAGAAAGTAAGATAATGACTAGACATGATAGAAGGAGAATTGATGCCTTTGAGATGTGTTACTGGAAAAGAGTATTGAACATAGCATGGTCTCCTAAGAGAACAAACAGTTTCAACATAGAGAGGATGAAACCAGGCTGCTTTTTGGAGGCAAGGATGCTGGAGCTCCATCTGGAGCTCCATTTGGGCACGCTGCAAGAAGGAAACAGTCCTTGGAGAGGGCCAACTCATATCCAATCCTCTAGAAAATTTTCAGGAAGTGTAAATCATAGAAATTTCCCATTTTTCTCTTTCATAACTGCTAGTGGGTTTGAATCACCAGAAAAGCGTTGTATTTAGTTTAGAAGTTTAACTAACTATGTATTAGCTCACTAGATATCCCTAAAAATTCTCTAGCTGAACTCACACCCCAACATTTCAGTTAGTCAATGAAAATTTTAACCACTTTCACTACCCAGATACATGATTCATAAAAAATTAAAGGAAAAACGAAACACTGAAAAACATTGCTACCAAAATGATATTATTTTGGTTTCTACACTAATCTGAAAAATTACAATGACAAATCTGATTCAGTTCTTGATTTTTGCCTGTTTAAAGTTTATAATCCTTATCCTTATCTCTCCAATTCTTACATCATAAATATAGACAAATTAACGGAGTTCTCCCTTCTTTTAGAGTTGTGGCAAATTCAAAGTATGTAAACTCTGTCCTATACAATATTATTCCCACAATAGTTTTATCTCCTAAATAAAATAAAATTCTGTAGTAAGATTTCTTTCTTATTCTTTCAAGCTCTTTTAGGATCAGTTTGGGCCTGCTTTGCTCCCCTCCAAAAAATCTTCATGTAAATTTTAACATCATTAATAGTCTCTTGATTTATACGTGCATCATCAGCTTCAACATGCAAAGGTAATTTTGAGGTGACTATAACACAAATATAGATGATTCTGAAAATAATATTAACACTCCAGCAACTTAAGAAAAGTTATAGTTACTTAAAAATGCAAAATATACAGTTTTATGTTTCTGTTGAATAAGTAATATAATTATCAACCGAAGTGATTTTTATGAATTTTTTCATATTTCTCATGCTAGCATCCTCTTTTAAAAAACTAATTTCTAAACATTTTATTTTTCCTAAACTATTCCTTTATTTATTTTCAGTGTTGCTTCTTGAAATTCAATAGTTTTGTGTGTCTTTTCAAGAAGATGTGACCATAATACTCCAATATACCTTGAGAATTATAGAAACATTTATTCTTGCTTCTTAGAACACATTTGTTATAAAATGTTTCTATAAAAAATATAATTTAAATAACAAATCTCATACTCTTCAATCATCTTCAGTTTATAATCTAATTTCTGATGAAAATATTAGGTTTTG
The DNA here is from genome assembly GCF_000299155.1 of Elephantulus edwardii. Taxonomy (NCBI): domain Eukaryota; kingdom Metazoa; phylum Chordata; class Mammalia; order Macroscelidea; family Macroscelididae; genus Elephantulus; species Elephantulus edwardii. The sequence continues at coordinate 1,435,965 of NW_006400045.1, read as the reverse complement.
GTTAGTTTTTAATATATTATGCATTTTAATACATTTTTCTTGAGTATCTATTTACATAGTTTTGCCTCATTACTTTTCACTTAGTGATTTGATTGTATCTGACATACATTGAATGAGAAAACTGTATATTTAGGTAATTGTCAATAAGAAAGAAGTTAATATGATTTTGGATACAGTTTAAGAAGTTATGTTTTAACAGTACATGTTCTACATAAGTATGATATTAAAAACTTTATATACAAAATATTTTTATGTGGTTTATATTATTGTTGCTGCTGTTTTTGTGGTCATGTACTGTCCAGCCCATCCTGTTGTTGTTATCATATACTGTCCAGCCCAAAGTGATCCATAGATTACTACGTGGCAAGTTTTCAGAGGCATTTCATCACATAGAAGGAGATTGCCCATCCTTTTCCCCACAGAGAACTGATAGGCCTTCAAGATTAGAGTGTAGCTTCTTACCTGTAGGCCATCAGAGTTCCAAAGCATTCATTTGTGTGATTTATTAGAGACAAGAAAATCATATTGCTAGAAAGTTTCTCCTAAAATTTTTATTAATAAAATTCTTTTATACAAACATGGGTCAAGGTCTGTAACATGTTAGTCAATTGGATAGAGGGAGAAATGAAGGTAAACATTTTAGTCAGGGCAAGAGGTACTTTGAATCAGCATGGCAAATATTACCCATGGTCACATGTGATCCTTTTTTTTTTTTTTTGTACTCTCTACAAGAATATTTTTATATTTACAATTCATTAAGTTACCTAAAATAAAATTTTATTACATGTTGTTATTCTTTTGTACTGTCAAGTCCTCAAATGGCCAAAGCTGACACTCCAGTGGGTTTTCAGAAGCAATTAATTCATGGAAGGAGATTGTCCATCCTCCTCCTGGGAAACACCTGGTGGCCTCAAACCACGTGCCTTTGGGATTGCAGCACAGCTCCTTGCCACAAGGCTAACAGTGTAGGGATCATTAAATGTATATTTTAGTGAATATAAGTAATATTTTATTCAACAATAGGCATTCTCATTTATTATTACATAGTGTATAGCCATTATCAGATCATAGTTGATTGGCTTATTGCACAATTTAGTTGAATACTTCTGATGTAGACTGTTAACTCATAGTCATGGAGTTGGAATGGACTCATAAGTGACCATCTAGAACATTTTCAGAGACTGTTAATCTTCTAGAAAATGGATTGACCATCTTTTGCCCATAGAGCTGCTGTTGCAATCAGAGAGGCAGCAACTTTGTATTGGCAGCATTACTGCTTACAGACTAGGGTAACAGATCTCTTTAGTGAAATATACAGCCTATAAAATCGAATGTTATTATTCTCTAGCCCTGTGAGAGAGTATGTAGGATCTCTGCCTTAAAACAATGCTGAGAATGTTTATGTTTGTGTCTACAATTAAATGGCTCCAGAATTAGCAAAGTAGCTGTTTCACTAAAAATGTGGCTTTGGCTAGAATGTAAAAGTAAAGAGCAAAGCAATTTCAGGTACCTGCGCTTTAATACCTATTCACATTATATATTCCCATATTTATTCCTTTTTAAGAAAGGACCACACAGGGGAAAAAATGTTATGTGCATCTAAGTGTCAAATCTAAGTGTAAAATAATAAGCTTTAAGTCATAATTTTTAAAATTAAAGTCTTTGTTAAAACAACTAAAATGCAGTCATCATGGCATAAACTTTAATAATATGAATTTTACATATATTTTTAAAATAGTAAAAAGAATGCCTGAAAAACTCTTCTTTCTTCAGAAATGCAATTGATATGAATAAATTAATTTGTCTCCTTCTTTAAGATTTCATTACATAAAAGTTATAAAATAGTTACTTTACAAAAGTAATCTTTGAAAGTACAATATAGAAAAAACAGAAGTTTACGTGTGTGTGTGTGTGTGTGTGTGTGTGTAGCAGGATTCCATGCTATGCAGTTTAGCATTGCATGATTTCCCCATAGCCTTTACAGAAATGTTATTAACTTCAGAAAATTGTTTCTCCTTCTGCATGTTGAAAGAGAAAAAAAGCAATTTGAAATGTTTATTTTATGTTTGAAACTTCTATTCATAAAAGAAAAGACGAAAATATTATTGTTGACTTTCTTCTGTGGTTCAAACTATGTGCTTATTCCTACAATGATTTATTACAGAATAGGTCTGATGAGTAAAAGTAGTCTCACTTTTTTCATTCATTATAAGAACTGTTTTTAAGCGTACTTTCCACCATATGAAGATAAAAAAAATTATTGCCACTTCCATACCCCTCCCAGTGAATGAAATACCTTGTTCCAGGTGAAGGTCAAGAGAGCTATTTAGACCCTAATAGATTATAGTAGTGTTGAGATTTTGCTCATTCACATTAAATGAACCGAGACTCATTGCTAATTACTAAATTTTGTGTATTGATATATAAATAAGGAACTCTGCAACAAAGAAGATTACCTCTCACCCTGCAAATATTTTTAAATATACAACTCTATGGGTGACAAGCTTGAATGGTTAACTATAAGTAGGTAAACAGCTTATTGTATACTTTAGTACGGTTTATAGATTAATCAAGTCACATACTTCTGATAAAAGTCATTGGCTATTGTGTAGCTTAGCAAACTGCTAACCCAAACATTCTAAATAATGTAATAATACTTTACAAGAGTCCATTCTACATCAGATTTCTGTTGCCAAAGAACTGTACTTCCAGTGTAATGGTATAATGGCTCACACTCCACTGACCTGATTAAACTTCTAATTATACCGTAGTGAATGAGTGTCTATATAGCTCATAGAGCCATAATCACACTATTCTATAAATGCAATTACTAGCATTAAAAAATACTTAAGAAACTTATTTTTTTGATTCATGGGCAATTTTATTTTCACAAATGGATACAACTTAAGCTCTTCAACATAGGAACCTTGAACAGAAAAGCCAATCACAATACAACTTTTAAAAAAAAAACTATATCAAGATTTTGTAGAGTATCTTTTGACTATTACTATGCAGAGAATACTAGCTCATGTTAAAACCCACACTGATTAAGTAATAATTTCTCTTAGTACATAATTGCTAACCAAATAAGTAAATAGTTTAATAATTGAATAAATAGCTTTTATTTTGCCAGATTTTATTTGCTTCTGTTTTGATTTCCTTCTCTTAATAGTTATTTTGTTAGTGTCCTTCATGTGTAATAACAAATGCTAATAATTAACTTTAAAAACGTCTACATTCTGATGACTAAAATCATTTGGATAATTATAATCATATTTCAAAAATATTCACACCTGATTATTCATATTGGTTTTAACTACTACTATAACTGTATGTGTTCCTCTACTGGTCATCGGGTTCTCAGATACATGCTATTTAAAAATTGGATGATCAATCCTGCTTCTGAATGTGTCTTAATCCAGGAATTCTACTAAAACTTGTATACTCTGGGGAAACTTACTTACATTTGAAACACCACTGGCATAGCTTTCAGCATCACAGAAACCCACAAGTTATTTCAGTAGCTGCAAATTGACTGACAAGTCAATTAGAACAACGCTCTCCCCAAACTAAAACAACAAACTGACAATTTAGTTTGTATCTCTACTAGCAATCAGTCTTCACTCATGTCCTAATTGGTTTAAATAAGGGGCTTCCAGACTATAACAGATTGTGCATGAAATCAAAATGACCAAACAGCCCATACCTGACTTTTATTTTCATAAAAAAATTACCTACCTTCCAGAAACCAGCTGCTTCAGACAAAAGGTTCTCAGGCAGGCTCCAGTCAACTTTTAATCACAAAGGCCAGCACACTGGGTTCTCATTGGTTTAAAAAAGAGGCTGGCTAAACAACTCAAAACTGACTGGGAATTAAATAAAAGCTAACCTAACTTCCAGAATTATACTGCTTCTGAAACAGTTATCTAAAACCCTATGAACAGTAGAGGAACACAGATATTGTAGTAGGATAGAGCACAGATTGGAAATCAGTTGAAAAAGAGGAAAAATAATGACAAACATCATTTAACAATTGGAACATGGAATGTATGTAGCTTGATGTTAGAAAACTAGAAATTAGGAAAACTGAAATGGAACACATGTACATCAACATAATAGGTATTAGTGTAATGAGATGGACTAGCTTTTGCCACTTTGAATCAGATAATCATTTGGTAGACTATGAAGAACGGGGTTGCATTCAAAGTCAAAAAGTAAATTTGAAGTTATATCCTGAAATAGAATGTTGTGGATAAAAGAATATTGTCTGTATGGATACAAAGAAGATGTTTTAATATGGCTATTATTCAAATAGACAATCCTACATCACCTAGAGCCAAAGAAGAAGAAATTGGAAAATCGTTACCAAATCCCACAGTCTGAAAATGAACGTGCACAATCAAGATGTTTTAGTGATAATTGAAAACTAGAATGCAAAAGTTGGAAACATTAAGAAGGAATAGTAGTTGAAAAGTATAGCTTCAATTACAGACATGAGGCTGGAAATAGAATGATTAAATTTTGTATTTTCAATGACTTATTCATTGCAAATACCTTTTTTGAAAGATACAAACATATATGTTTTACAATAATGGTCTTATACAGCATTTGTCCTTATGAGACTGAATTAGTTCAATTTAGCATGTAAGGGGGTATCCAAGAGAATCCAAGTAAGGGGGAGGATGGGAGTAGAAGAGTGAGGATAGGCAGGGGATGGTGTAGAGGGGAAGGACTGGTTAATCATTGTTGGACGGGGTGGAGGGGAAGGATTGGTTAATCGTTGTTGTTAAGTGCTGCTGAATAGTAGACAACTCATAGCAATCTTATGAATGTACTATCTGAACACTTGTATAATTTTTTGTATAATTTTCTTCATTTCTCCAATTTCATAGAGTTTCTGGAAGTTTTGGAAGTGGATGATACTCTTGCTTCCAAGCTCTGGGAAACACTGTCCAACATGGATAACCATTATCACATTTGACACATCAGTGTCACAGTGTTTACCACCACAGCAACCACGAATAAACTTAATACAGAAAATGGACAGACCAGTGCTATATCACTTAGAAGAATGTTTGTGGTTAATCATAAGGTCGCAAAATTTGATGATTTGAGGGAGAAGTGGTTAAAGGACTTGGGAAAGATATAGTGTGAAAAAGCATGTTTATGAACTTTATAGGTAAAACAGTATGAAATAAAAATTTTGTTTAAAAAAGTAAAAAGACAGAAAAGAAGAATTTACACATTAACCTCACCTTATGGACTGCATAAGAATCAGATTGACTTCAATGCAGTGAACATAATTTATCCAGTTTTTCTCAGTTTTACCCCCACCCCAATGTCAGCCTCATTCTACACCAGTGGCACAATATAGCATTTGTCCTTTTGTGACTGAGATGAGGGAGAGAAGAGTTTAAAAGTATTATATTTTAGGGCATTATGTTTATCATAACAGTACGGAATGAGTGTTGCAGAGTGGATTATATTTGGGGTGGGGTGGGTGTGGGAGATTGTGTACCAATGAAGGAGTTTTTCTTTTACTTTTCAAGGAGAGGAGCGAATGGGGGGGGGAGAAAAAATGCAACAATGAATGAATGGAATTCCAAAATCTCTGTAGATGTTTATTGAAGTTAAAAAAAAAAGAAAAAATAAAATAAAAAATTTTAAAAAAAGAATCAGATTGACTACCTCTGTAGAAAGAATTGTTGAAGAAGCTCAATATTGGTAGTCAAAGAAAGGCCAGGGATTTGCTGTGGGGCCAACCCAAGTACCAAATGGACAAGAGAGTTTGAGTCAGAGAATTACAAGCAGGAGAAAGACACAGCTTCCTCAGCTGACAAACTGAGCTATGAGAAAGACAGCTGATTTAAAACTTTTCTGGACAAACCCACTCAAGTGGAGTACCAGGTCTCATACCACTCAGCCACTCTATAGACTAGGAAGGACAATAAAGTTTGGAAGGGGAGGACTCCTTCCAAATAAAGTGATATTCCTTCACAGTTGCAGTGCACAGCAGAGAGAACCCAAAAGACTTTGTTATGTGGTTATTGTTGCTGTTAGGTTTACTGAAGACACGTCTTATTCAGTGTCACTATGAACAAAATACATGAACTCTATTCTCTCCGGTGCCATCCACACAATTCCTGGCACATAGGGCCCATTGTATCAGCCACCACGTCAATCGCAGTTAAGGATCTTGCTCTCCTTCGCTGACCCTCCACCCTTCCCAGCATCATGTCCTTCTCCAAGGAATAGCCCTGCCTAGGTACATGCCCAAAGTATGAGATGCAAAGCCTTATCATTCTTGCCTCTAAAGAGCACTCTGGCCACACCTTCTCCAAGACAAATCTGTTCTCTTGATTGTACCTGGAATGTTCAGTGCTCTTCTTCAACACCACAGCTCAATAATGTCAATTCTTTTTCTGTCATCCTTAGTCATTGTCCATCTTCAGAGGCATAGAAAGTAATGGGAAAGACCGTGGCCTGAATCAGACATACCCTAGTCCTCAAACCAACATAATTACACTTTAATAATTTGGAGAGATCCATAACTGCAGATTGTTCCCAGTACAGTGTATCTCCTTATTTCCTGAATGCACATACCAAGGGTGTTAATTGTGGATCCAAGCAATATGAAGCTGTTGACAGTTCCAATCTCCTCACCATCCATCAGGACACTGTCTGTTTATCCAGTGGTAATCTTTGCTTTCTTGATATTGAGATGCCATCCATACTGAAGGTTGCATTCCTTGATCTTCTGCAGCAAATGCTTCAAGTCCTCCTCTCTTTCAGCAAGCAAGGTTGTGTTATCTGCATAACACAGGTCAGGGATCAGAAGGGTAAAATTTAGATACACACTCAAAAAGCATTAATAAACTATATTTTGGTGAGAAGCTTACAAATCTATTATCATTTTCATCTGTTTGGTCTAGATTATGTTTCTGCTTATAACAGTTTTTTATGTTATAGCTTTTTCTTCTTTCTTAATTTGGTTACTACTGCTTTATGAATTATATTTTTCATTTGACAAATGTATCTGAATACTATGACCTCATTTGTGATGATAATGTCCAATGACATTAAATTATTTATTTAAAATTCATTCACTAAAATCTCTGACAAAAATGGATAGGAACAAATTTTACTCATACAGATGTGAAGAATAAAAATTGTAACAAAATGATCCTCTTACACTTCTATCACCATCCCAAGTCCACCTATTCAAAAAATGTTGTTGTTGTTAAGTGCTGCCGAGTTACAGACCCTATGAAGAAGCGTCCTCAACACTTGCTTGTCTTTTCTCCTCTCTCCAGGTTCATAGGGTTTCTGAAGGCAAGCTATTATGGAAGTGGATGCCACTCTTACTGCCAAGCTTGTTTTAATCGGGAAGCTCCTCCAAATACTTTCCACCATGGGTTACCATTATCGCATTTGACACATCAGTGTCACAGTGTTTACCATCACAGCAACCATGAGTTACCTCATACAGCAAATGGACAGATCAGTTCTATACTACTTAGAAGAATGTCTGATAAAAAACAATTAGAACCAAGCCTGAGCGCAGCAGAATAAATGCACCCACCATAGATAATATTATTTCTGCAAATCGTCTTAGCTTTATTATTAAAATATTTCCATATTATCTTTAAAAGTTCTCCAGTTTGAAAAAGAAATAATTTGGTGTCTTTTTTTTTAGATATTACTGGTTTGCATTGATATGGACTCATAGAAGTTTCATATAACATAGTAAAACTTTCCAATGCTGTCTTTTTATGATGTTCAATGCCCTAAAACTACTTTTGAGATTATTTTTAAACTCAGGAGAGGTAGATTTAAGGTATATTTTGGGTCTTATGAACTTGTTTTAAATATTTCAGCCTCAATTTAAAATTTCACATGAATAATTGATGCATATTCCATAGTGAGTATCTCACCTGATCTTGAGTGTTGATACTCAGCTTTTCCAATTATTCTTTCCACAGATGCAGTTAATCTGATTCCTATGAAGATCATCAGGAGAAGTGCAGGAGTAAAGTCACCATTTGTGGGGTTTCTTAATGTATTTGTTATGAATAAATCATTGTTGTTGTTATGTGGTGTTGAGTCAAGTATGACCACAGCTACCCTATGAAGGATAGATTTGAACCCTGTCCTATTCTCACATTCCTAACATACTTGAGCCTAACATAGCAGTTACTACATTAATCCATCTGGTTGAAAGTCTTCCTCTCTTTCACTTTTCCAAGCATAATATCCCTTTCAATCAAATTGCCTCTCTTATAAACATATCTGAATTATGTGAGATGCACTTTATCATCTTTGCCTCCAAGGAGCCCTCTGGCTATACTTGATCCAAGATGTGCTTGTTTATTCTTTTGGCAGTTCATTGAATAAACAATATTCTTTTCAAACATCACAGCTCATAAGTATTTTTCTTCTTCTTCTGTCATTCTTATTCATTGTCCAGTTTTCAGATGCATAGCAAGTGATTGAAAGATCATGTCCTGAATCAAGTTCTCTGTAGTCTACAAAATGACATCAGTGATTCTAAATTATTTGGAGAGGCCCCTGATTTAGACTTCCCCAGTGCAATACCAGTCCTGATTTCTTGACTCTTGGTACCAAGAGTGTTGGGAGTGGATCCAAGTAATGTGGAATCATTGACAACTTCAGCCTTTTCTCTATTTATTATGATGTTGCTCAGTTATGCAATTTTTTTTCTTAATGTTTAAATTTAAACCATTTTGAAGACTGTGTTCTTTGATCTTCTTTAGCAAGTACTTCAAGTCCTTTGCGCTTTCAACAAACAAGGTTCTATCATCTGCAAAACACAGGTTATTGATGAGCATTCCTCTAATCTTAATGCCACATTCTTCTTCATAGAATTCAGCTTCTTGAATGATTAGCTCAGCATAAAGATTGATTAGGTATATAGAGAGAATTTGTACACATAATGATTTATCCAAATCAAAATTTGATTGATTTGAATAAATCTTTAAGTATGCAAAATTCAATCCCTTAATCTCTAGCTTCATATCTTTCACCAAATCCATGCTTATGAACTATTATTCCTTCTGAATTGTTTCCAATTTTTTCATTATAATCACCAATTATTGTTAATACATCTTGATTACCCATTTTGTCAATTATGGACTGAAAATTTTGGTAAAGATTCTTAATTTCTTTCTCTTTGGCATTAACTCTTGCACCTAATTCTTTCCATGGCCCTTTTAATCATTTGCTATTTACCTAAGAGCTAGATAATGAATAAAGATGGCAGAAGAATAATTAATGACTTTGTACTATGATTTTTAAGAATATAATATTTTTAAGAACAAAGACTGTGAAAATAGCAAACATGTAAGTCCTCTAGATAGTATAACTAGAGTGTTACTTGGAATGATGATGAAGCTTCCTTTCATATACTATGTGTATGTTTTTAGAAAAGGCTATTCCTTAGAAGGCTTGAAAGTAATGTTTGAAAGGTGGAGGATCAACTGGAGAAAGAGAGTAAAAGACATAACCAGATGAAATGAAACAGTGACTAGGGCAATGGGCACAAATATTTCAGAAATTATGATGAGAATGGCACAGGATAATACTGGGTTCAGATCTGTTGTTCATAGAGTCAATATGAGTACTACTTGACTCAATGACATCTAGCAATAATGTAACAATATCATTTTGATATCATTTTATAAAGAGGGAAAGCAATCATACTGTTACTTATAGACAAAATTTATTCCTTAGTAAGCATAAGTTACATAGTTACTCATTATTAGACAGAAACTAATAAGTAAAATTGGTATATTTCCATTAAAACTTGAACACATAATAAACTAACAAGTTTATTTTTACATTATGAATCTTGTGAAGCTAGTTGGATCTGCATGATATTTACACGATAAATTTGTTGGAAAAATAATATTAACACTCTTGATAAATTCTGCTGAAGTCATATTGTGACAGGTGTTAATTTGGACATGCGTGAAAGAAGAATTGGCTTTTCTTAGTATGCATCATGATTGCATGCCTTGCTAGGAGGGCATATGTTGTTAAGAGCCGTTGAGTCGCAGACGACTCACAGTGACCCTAGGAAGGAGAGTCCTCAAAGCTGGGTGTTCTCATCCTCTCTCCAGGTTCATAGGGTTTCCAGAGGCAAGCTATTATGGAAGTGGATGCCACTCCTCCTTCCAAGTTTGTTTTCATCGGGGAGCTCCACACCACTCTCTGTCCGCATTGGGTAACCAGCCATTATCGCATTTGATACATCAGTGTCACAGTGTTCAGCCTCACAGGAACCACAAGTTACCGCTGTATGGCAACTTGTACACCAGGGCTATATGACCTAGAGGAATGTCTGAACAAAAACAATGAAACACAGGCCCGAGGACCGCAGATTAATAGTCACCCACCTTCGGCTTGGTGGCATCGTTTTCTGTCCACTGGGCCAGCTGATCTCTCTCTCTGTTTTGATATTATTGTTGTTAAGTGCCGTAAAGTCACAGGCGACTCATAGTGGCCCTATGAACGAGCGTCCTCGACGCTTGGGAGGAGGGCATAGAGAATTTAAAAATAAACAAATGAGACAGGAAGAATCATTAAAAGTAGAAACAGACTAAAAAGATTTATCAAATCTTGTATATTGTAGCATTTTCAATATTTTTTAAGAAATAAGGGAAACAAGTTAACTAATTATTTTCAGAAAATATTATTTTAGATATTAATACTAAGATATTATGAGAAAAAGATGGTTATACCTAGATTTAATTCATTTTTAGGATCATTTATATAATAAGGCAATTCAACAGCAGAAACTTACAAATCTTAAAATATAATATTGATATAAGAGGAACAGTTAGACTCAAATCTAAACAGTACTATTTGTTCCTATTGTTGGACTTAAGATATTTGTCTTTTTCTATAGATATCGTCAAAATAAGTATTTCTAAAAGGAGAAAATGAAACTAAATATGAGAATTACATATATCCATGATCTCTTTCTTAAATTTTTTTTTTCTTCTTGTTGTTATATGCTGTTGAGTCACCTGCCATCCATAGTGACCCTATGTACAGCAGCTCTGAAGCCTGCCATATCCTGAGCTAGTCTCACTAATTCCAAAACATCAACCCCCATAGTCCCAGTTATTTTATCAATCCATTTTATCTGGGGTCTTCATTTCCAGCACTGTCCCTCCACTCTTCTGAGCATGATGTCCTTATCCAAGTACAGGTCTCTCTTGGGCATGTGCCCAAAATATATGTGACGGAGCTTCAAAATCCTAGCCTCCAAGTTACTACGCATTTGTACTGAATCTTTCTATCTCACTTTAATATATTTTTAGCTACATATTACTCTACATAAATATCTCTACTTATATAGATATAATTATCCATGAAAATAATTTGCAAAATTGGATAATTTCAAACAACTGGATCAATTTATCCCCATGCTTCTACTGTTGTATATGTGCGTAAGCCTATAGTTGTTGGTGTTGTTATGCTGTATTGTGTATCTGTTGAAAAGCTTTCTGGCTAAAGAATTGCTTTCTGACTGTTTTCCACCTAAATTGTAGCCTACAAAATGAACAATAAATCCCATAATGGTGAGTTTTGTCTCTGAGCTTGTATGACCATTGCATCAGATTATTGTTTTTATGTATTATCCAGTCTACTGAAACTCATAGAGATTCTAGGAACAACAGATCAAAAATCCTGCCCTATGCTGTGCCACTTACATGAACTCTAAAATGCTCAAATTGTTACAGTCAATGAGTTAATAAGGAAGCTCTGCTGGCTTAGTGGTAAGAAGCTGTGCTGCAATCCCAAAGACGTGAAGTTGGAGATAACCAGCTGCTCTGTGGGAGAAGGATAGGCAATCTCCTCCTGTGAGATGAACTGCCTCTGAAAAACCACTGGCGGGTAAGCTATGGATGAGTTCTGACTCTGTGGTACACAACAGCAGCAACAACTGTGTTAATTCATCTTGTTTCACTAATCTTCCACCTTTCCCAGAATGATATCTTTTTCCAGAGACTGGATCCTTCTGACAATATGTCCAAAATATATGGGATAGAGTTTCACAATCTTTATCTCTAAGAATCTTTCTGGTTGCAATTCCTCCAAGATAGATTTGTTTGTTTTTTTCTCAGTGCACGTTTCACTAACATCACCCACTAACATCACCATTCAAATAAATTAATTATTCTTTTTTTGAAAAAAGGAAACAATGGAATTTTAGTGAAAAACTTGAGTTTACAATCATTTAATAAATGAAGAGCAAACACTTCATTTTCCTATCCCATAACTCTTAAAAAAAAACACATTAGTAAATAAATATCTGTGAAGTTTAAGGATAAGGCACTGGATAATAAACCACCTCTAATGTTCACACCCCCTCCATTGACTCGCTCTAAAAGGATGAAAACAGCACCAGAGATACCTGAAAAAAAATGGAATGCTTCACGAATTTGTGTGTCATACTTGTGCAGGGGCCATGCTAATCTTCTCTGTATCTTTCCAATTTTAGTATATGTACTGCCAAAGAGACCACAAATGAATTATTCTTGAGTCATTTATATTCATTGCCCAATGTATACATGCTTTGGAAACAACTAGAAATGCCATGACTTGGTAAAGCTTATCATAATCTTTAAA
>NW_006400045.1:1414174-1415890 GCF_000299155.1 Elephantulus edwardii | reverse complement strand
TTGGTGAGCACGTCCAGGGCAGCATCTGTTAACTGAAATATGTCAATTGGTATTCCATCTATCCTGGATATTCTTTTATAAAGTCCATACATGGAGAAAAGATGAAAGTCACCCAATTGTCGAGGACTTTAGTTCATAGGGTAGCTATGAGTCATCTACTACTCGATGGCACCTAACAACATAAAGAGAAACCAGTTGGCCTATTGGACCGAAAGCGATGTTACCAAGCCACAAGTGTGTGACTCTAATCCGTGGCCCTAAACCCTGTTTTTAATTGGTTTTGGTGAAACATTCTTCTAGGTCGTATAGCCGTGGTATGTCTACTTGTCTTACAGAGACAACTTGTGGTCTCAGTGTAGCTGAACACTGTCGCACTGACATGTCAAATGTGATAATGGTTACCCATGGCAGACAGTGTTTGGTGGCACTTCCTGACTAAAACAAGCTTGGAAGCAGGAGTGGCATCAGCTTCCATAAATTGCTTGCCTTGGGAAACACTAAAAACGTGGAGAAAAGATAAAATCACACAATTGTCAAGTACTTTCGTTTATAGGGTCGCTATGACTTGCCTACGACTTGATGGCACTTAACAACTGCAACAACATTGAGTTGGATCTTCTTTTTTGGTTTTGCTGTTGTTGTTGATTGCTGTTGAATTGAGAATTACCCAAAGTGACCCTATGAAAAAAATATCTGAAGCCTTTCTATAACTATCATCATTTCTCAAAGTTCATAGAGTTTCCAGAGTTTTAGGAAGTGGATGCCACTCCTGCTAACGTTTTTTTTAATGGGACAAAAATATATTTATTTCTTCTATTCAATTAGCCAAGTAGTTTTTTTAAAATTTTTTGGTCTGTTGTTTTGTGTACCATAAAGTTGTCTGTGACTCAATGATACTATGTACATTAGCTCTGAAAGCTGCCCTATCCTGAATCAATCTCTTCATCTTGACAGACCTAATCCCATTGCTCCAGTTACTGAGTCAATCCATCTCATGTTGGGTCTTTCTCTACAGCTTTGTCCCTTTATCCTTCCAAGAATAATGGACTTCCAAGGACTGGTCCCTCCCTCCTGCCACATGTCCAAAGAATGTAATATAGAGCCTCAAAAATATTGCCTCCAGAGAGCAAACTGGTTTCACCCTTTCCAAAACAGATCTGTTTATTCTCCTGAAAATCCACGGTACATTCAATACTCTTCTGCAGCAGCACAACTCAAAAAAAGCATTGATCCTTCTCTTATCATCCTTAGTCAATTTCCAGCTCTCTGTTGCATAACACATAATTGTGAAGACCATGACCTAGATCAGGTGTATATTAGTTTCCAGACTGACATTGTTCATCTTTATTGCTTTAGAGAAGTACCAACAGCAGACTTTCCCAATGCGAATCACCTTTTGATTTCTTTACTGATGGTGACTAGAGCAATGATTGTGGAACCAAGCAAACAGAAGTATTCAATAATCTTAGTCTCTTCTCCATCCATCATGAATCTTCTAAAAGGCCTAGTGGTGAGAATCTTTGTTTTCTTGATGTTGAGCTTCAGTCCTTATTGAACACTTTAGTTCTTGAGCTTCTGCAGAAAGCACCTCATATCTTCTTCAGTTTCAGCAAAGCAAGGTCATATCATTTTCATAATACAGTTTACTGATGAATGTTTCTCAAATCCTGATGCCACATTCCTCCTCATAAAGGTCAGCTTCCCAAATGATCTGAT
>NW_006400045.1:1411728-1414074 GCF_000299155.1 Elephantulus edwardii | reverse complement strand
TAAGTACAATTAAGTGTTCTGGGATTCACATTTTTCTCAAGGTTATCCGCAATTTCCCTTGTACTCTCCGCTTTTAGCCAAGATTCATCTAACTTTGGCTAGGGTGTCCCTGATGCCACAGCCTCTTCTAAACCCAGCCTATACATCTTGCAGTTCTCTGTTGATGTGCTGGTCCAGTCATTTCCGAATAATATTCAACGGGACCTTGCTTGTGTGTGATATTAGTCATATCATTTGATAATTTCCACACTTATATGGGTCACCTTTTCTTGGAATGAGAATAAATACAAATCTCTTCTAGTCAGTTAGCCAGGTAATTATCCTCTAGAATTCTTGATGTAGACTGGTGAGTGTATTCAGTACAGCATCTATTAGCTGAATTATGTCAATTGGTATTCCATCAATTCCTGTGGCTTTGCTTTTTATCAACTTCTTTAGAGCAGCCTAAATTTTTTCCATTATCATAGGCTCTTTATCATATATTGTTTCATGAAATTCTTCTGTGTCAGCCACGTCTTTTCGGTATAATGTCTCTATGTACTCCTTCCATATTCTTTAGACACTTCTTGGTTCATTCAGAGTTCTACCTTCAGCATCCATAAATATCACAACTCAAGGCTTGAATTAGTTGTTCAGTTCCTTCAGCCTAAGAAATGCCAAGTGAAGTCGGCCCTTTTGATGTTCTGGCTCCAGTTCCTTGCACATTCATTATAACACTTTGCTATATCTTCTTGTGCTGCCTTTTGAAATCTTCTGTTCAACTCCTTAACATCTTGATTTTTCCTCTTCTGACAACATATTGATCTTGTCTTTCTTCTTAGTTTTTGCAGTGACTTTTTGCATTCTTCATGAATGATATTCTTGATATCCTCCAACAGCTTTCTTGTCTTCACTCAATAGTGCTGAAGGCTTCAAACCTGTTTGTTAAACAGTCTGCAAATTCTAATGAGATAGATTCAAGTGTAAACTTTGGTTCTTGTGCATTAGATTTTATTTTCTTTGGCTTCAATTTGAACTCGCATATAAGTAGTTGATGGACTATTCCACAATCAGCACCTGGCCTAGATTTCACAGGTGATATTGAGAAAGAGAATATATCCAGAGCTGTGTCTGTTTGCTGAAATCACTCAATTGGTATTCCATTAATTCCAACGGAGTTCTGGTGACCCAATAAGGAGTTTCATTATTGACCAAAAGGTAAATGGTTCATATTCACTAGCTTCTCTGGAAGAGAAAGATAGCAAATAAGTTCTTGTGCAATTTATAGCCTCTAAAATGTTTTTGGGGGGTCATCTATGAGCTTGTTTCAAATTGACGGCAATGAGCTGGAATTTGCATTTTGAGTATTTTTTTGTCACTGTCTTTAATTAAAACTGGTGTTAGAATTAAGGGAGTAAAATGCAAGTTCATGAAGGAGTGAGCATGTATGTCCCCACAGGAAATGATTTTATGCTATTGTTGTATATGAGGGCCCTTTTCTCTTGTGAAGTTAGTGAAGTCTGAATGTCTATTTTCCTCACATTACATTGCTTTAACAGAAAGTATGCCTTCAATAAACAAAAATACAGAAGTAGTCTAAACATGGAAGCTATGTAAGAGATTGTTGATGAAGTGAAATAATCATTCTACACAGTTTGAGCAATACAAATAGTCATGAATCTTTTCTAAATAGAAAGCTTTAATAAAAAAAAACCAAACAAATCCATGCTTTACTTACAGATTTTACTAATGTCACTGCTTTAATCACTGCATTTAAGTGATTTCTAAAAGTAAAGACTAATTACCACTCATGAATATTTTGCACACACTCTAGTTAAGATCGGTGTGTAATTCATTCCTTCATGCATATCCAAAACTTCAAAATTTCAAATTGATTAAACAATGCTGAAAACCAAAGAACTTTTTCTGCATATAAAAGAAATAGACATAATTAATAGTGTTATTGTATTCCATTAGCAATTTTAGAAAGATATGTTTATTATACAAATAAAAGGAGTATGAAAGTGCTGACAGTGTTGAACAATTTTAATCAAAATAGATTAGATATTCATTCAGAAAACTTACACTATTCATATTGCAGACAGTGGATTTTGTTATGTTCATTTTTTTGTTTCTCAAACTATCTCAACATTCATACTGAGAAATTATTCATTCTGTTGTTCATTGTAACCCAGTATTATTCCTTCTTATGAAGGAACATCATTCTCTTTAATTTTGGACATACTTAGCAAATATACTGAGGAAATGAAATTTACAAAATATGTCTTAAGTATGCATTAGCTGTAATTCAGTAAAACTCAATATATACTGGTGTACTTACTATAACAAATTTATGTTGTTGTTGTT
>NW_006400045.1:1405928-1410833 GCF_000299155.1 Elephantulus edwardii | reverse complement strand
TCCTGGTGGAGGGTGGAGCTGGGAAGTAAGTGGGTCAAGGCACTGGGCTAAAGGTGGGGTCAACACTGTAACTAATGCTTCACTCCATAATAAGGGATTTTTCTTTCACTGCTCCACAAATTGCTTGGCTGTCAGATACTCCTCTAAATCTGAACAAATTTATACCAGACTTATTTTCAGGCAATATAGTAAGATGTTTTACTGTCAAGAATACTCTCTTTACTGAGAGTTTGCTGTTAACTGCTAATTTGATTTGTAAGATAATCAAACTACACTAAAAATAAGTTTCAATTTCTACTTTAAAGCATCCAATAATTTCTACTTTAAAGCATCCAATATACAGGAGGAATATTCTTTCAAAAGTTAAAGAGTAAAAATGTCTCATATGTCTATATTTTTTTCAAAACACAGCAAAGTTAAATATTTGTTAATCTATAGTTATGTATTCTTTAACAATGTTTATGTGTCCCATTGCTATAGATTAATAAATATTAATTTTGCTATATTTTGAAATAGAAATTAAGACCTATGAGATGCTTTTACTTTTTTAACTTTTGAAGAAGTATCCATATTTGCTCCCATTCTAAAAAAAGAGGGGTGACTTGACAGAGTGAGGAAATTATTAAACAATATAATTATTATCACATGCAAGCACAATTCTGCTGAAATCTTTTTTTATACAAAACCATCTGGAACAGCACACCAACACAGAATGGCCAGATGTTAAGGCTGGATTTAGAAGAGGTCATAACACTAGAAATATTGTAGCAATGTTATATGGATTTTCACTGAAAGCAGAGAGTACCAGAGGAATATCTATCTTTGTTCCATGACTATGCAAATGCATTTGACTGTGTGGATCACAACAAACTGGCTAGCTCTGAGAAGAATAGGAATCCCAAACACTTCATTATGTTTATGTGAAATCTATGCTTGGACCAGGAGGCAGTGGTAAGAACAGATAAAGGAAACATTGCATGGTTCAAAACTAGGAAAGATGTATACCAGGGACACATCCTATCTCCAGTCCTTATCAATCTATATGTAGAGCAGATCTTCGGGGAGGTTGGGTTCTATAAAGAGGAATGTGATATCAAGATTGGAGGAAGATTCATCAACAGCCCGAATTTTAAAGATGATACGTTCTGCTTGCCAAAACTTAGGAGAACCCTAGGCATTTGCTGCAGAATGCCAAGGACTGCAGCAAATTGGAATCATTACGGTAGATGGTAAAGATATTAAGATTGTTAATTTCAGTTACACAGTCAATGCTTTTGGCACTAGCATCCAGGAAATCAAAAGATAAATTGCATTGGAGACCTCCCCAGAGCACTGAAGAGCAGCAATATCACTATAGAAACTAAGGTGCACCTGATCCAGGGAACAATCTTTACAATTACTTGTTATGCATCAGAGAGTTGTACAATTACTAGGGATGATAGAAGAATAATAGAAACCTTTGAGTGGTGTTGCTGGAGAAAATTAATAGCATTGACTGCTAGGTAAACAAACAGGTCTGCCCTAGAGAGAGTGAAACCAGGCTGCTACTTAAACACAAGGATTTTTAAGCTTTGTCTGGCATATTGTGAGTATTTTGCAAGGAGAGGCCAGTCGTTGGGGAGCAACAGCATAAGAGCAGAAGAGCCTGGATGAGATGACTCAGTGACTGAGATAATAGGGGTAGTAGGTATGTCAGACGCAATCAGGATGGCTCAAGATAGAGCAGGCTTCAGAGTTGTACGTAGGGTTACTGTGAGTCACAAGCTACTTGATGACATACAGCAACACAACCACATCAATGCATTTATTAGAAATCTGTGTATATCTGGCCATTCTAAGTTAAAAATAAATTATTAGATATCTCCTTTAGATAGGAGATTTAGTGCAATGAATAGTTTCATTTATCACTTCACTGAAATGAGACAAAAGGCATAAAAATTAAGATACGTGTTTGTGCACATGCACGTGTCTAAGTCCAAGAATTGCACAAGTAAATAAATTTAAAACACTATTAATAATTTATGGAAAGCAAAAACTGATATAATAAGAGGGAACTGAATAAATTAAGAAAAAGAAAGCTGTAAGAAAACATTGTTAAGACTTGAATTTTCTTTCCTTTTTTTATTTGCTTTTCATGTGAAATGTGTATCTAGAACAAGGAGTTGTGAATACTACATGGGAATATTACATGGCTTAAACTTAAGAAAGGAATGTGTCATGGTTGTTTCCATTCTCCACATCTACTCAATCAACATTTCAACATCAAGAAAAACAAGACAAAAATTTTCACTACTAAACCTATTCTCCACATCTGTTCAATCTGTATGCACAAGATCAGAGACTACAGCTTTCTTTATGGAATGCATCTAAACATCAAGAAAAATGTCATAAAAAAAGAGGTAAAAGATTGAAATTGGCAATTACTTCATCTTACTTGGATCCACAATCAATAACCTTAGTACCAGCAGTTAGGAGATCAGGATATGCATTGCACTGGAAAAGTCTGCCATTAGGGATCTCTCCATATTATTGAGGAGTAATGATGTCAGCTTTATGACTAACGTGTGTCTGATTCAGGCTATGGTCTTTAGCATCATTTGCTATGCATGTGAGTGCTGAACAATGAACTAGTATGAAGATTAACAGATGAGTAATTCATGTCTGTAAGCTATCGTGTTAAATAAAAGTACTGAATATCCCATGGATTTAACAAAAAACCAAACAAACAGATAAATCTTGGAAAAAGTACTGTCAGAGTGCTCATCTCTGTTACTTTCGATAATGTTAGTAAGAGAGGCTATTCCTTGGGAAGGAATGTCATGTTTGGAAAGCTGGAGAGTTGACAAAAGAAAGGAAAATCCTCAACCAGATAGACTGACCCAGTGACTGCAGAAAAGAACTCAACTATGTCAGATATTGTGAGGCTGGTATAGGACAGAACAGGGTTCTGTTCACTGGGTTGCCACTGAGTTTTACTTGACTTGATAGTACCTTACAACAACAAAACACTAACTGAGTCTATTGAGCAAGAAGGAGTAACTTTTCAAAATTAATCAATGAATTATTTTTTAATTGTTGTTGTTAAGTATTATTTAATCAGTTTCAACTTATAGGAATTGTATGGACAAATTTTTGAAGCATTTCTCATTTCAGTGTCATCTTCACAATCTCTACCTCTTTCAAGCCCATTGCTCTAGTTACTGAGTCAAACCACCTTCTCAATGGTCTTATATCTTCTGGATCTGTTATTTCTCAAAGTATTATATAGTTTTCTAAGGATTGACCCTTCTGATAATATGCCCAAAATGAATGAGGTAAAATGTCACTATCCTTGCATCTACAGAGGATCCAGAAAAGCGGGAATAAATAATGTGTATAACACTGAAACAGATGAGGGAGAGAACTGTATAAAAGGAATATATGATTAGGTATTATTGACATGACAGGAGTCCAGAAGAAGAGTTGCATACGAAAGTGGTCTGGAGTGGTGTGGGGACTGTATAATAATGAAAGTACTATTTTTCCAAAGAAAAACGCAAACTGGGAGGGAGGGGACAGGGAGGAAAATGTACAACAGTGAATGAATGGAAATCCAAGTTCTTTATAAACTTCCATTAATAGCATCCGGGCTGTACTCTTTCCAGTATAGATTATTGGTATGTTTGGCTTTTTTTTTTTGACAGTCCATATGATAATCAATACTTTTTGCAAACAAAACAATTCAAAGGCATCAGTTCTTCTTCTGTCTTCCTTATTCATAATCCAACTTTCACATAAATATGAAACAATTGAAAAAAATTACAGATTAGGTGAGGTATAACTTAGTCTTTCAGGTGATATTCTCGCCCTTTAACACTTTGAGTACTGGTTGTGGATTCAAATAAAATTAATTCCTTGGCAAATTCAACCTCTTTTTCCTTGATCATCATATGTGAAGATTTTTATTTTCTTGATATTAAAATATATAGACTAAATGATGGAATCTTGGATTTTTCTTAGTGCTTCAAATCCCTTTCCCTTTTAGCAAGCAAGAGTATTTTTTTTTAATTAGGAGGTATGAAATAATTTGGTTAAATTTAGAACTTTCCACATTGGTGAAAATTTCTAGGGGACCTATGGGCAAACACCATTAGGAGTAGGATAATTTGTTGAAACATACTTCTAATAAAATAATGGAAAAAAATAGGCACAATAGCTAGAGTTTCCTCGGAGAATGAGCAGTATATTGTTTATTTGGCTATAAAACTGACATTATTTGACTCTGTCTGGTTACTACGTTTGTCTGGATCCATTTGACCTCTGGACTTGAGCTAGCAGCTGTCATATTTTGGACCGGTCAGCCTCCACAGCAACTAGCCTGACATCTGGACATCTGATCATGGATTCTTCAAACTTTGAGCCACCAGAGTCGGGAAGGTTTCTAGCTGGACTTCTGATCCACAGACTTGGGCCTTGTGGGCCTCTACCAACCATACTCAGCAGCTACATACGAAAGATGGGAGAGGAAGTCAAGGATGACAAAAAGCCAACAGCTAAGTTTGAACTTGAGCGAGAAACTGAACTCCGCTTTGAGGTGGAAGCATCTCAGTCAGTTCAGCTGGAGCTGCTGGACGGTATGGCAGAAATATTTGGCACAGAATTGACGCGCAACAAAAAATTCACCTTTGATGTATGTGCCAAGGTGGCCGTTTTCACTTGGCATGGCTGTTCTGTGCAGCTGAGTGGCCGCACTGAAGTGGCTTATGTTTCCAAGGACACCCCAATGCTGCTTTACCTCAATACCCACACAGCCTTGGAGCAGATGCGGAGGCAAGCAGAGAAAGAGGAAGAACGAGGACCCCGGGTGATGGTCGTGGGCCCCACCGATGTGTTCAAGTCCACGGTGTGCCGCCTACTGCTCAACTA
>NW_006400045.1:1380267-1405712 GCF_000299155.1 Elephantulus edwardii | reverse complement strand
TCTGTGAGTGGCTGTGTCATTAACACCTGTGGCTGGGTTAAGGGCTCTGGTTACCAGGCTCTGGTGCATGCAGCATCAGCTTTTGAGGTAGATGTTGGGGTTCTGGATCAAGAACGGCTGTACAATGAATTGAAACGGGACTTGCCCCACTTTGTACGTACCGTACTCCTTCCTAAATCAGGGGGTGTAGTTGAGCGCTCCCAGGACTTCCGGCAAGAATGTAGGGATGAACGTATCCGTGAGTATTTTTATGGATTCTGAGGCTGTTTCTACCCTCATGCCTTCAATGTCAAGTTTTCAGATGTGAAAATCTACAAAGTCGGGGCCCCCACCATTCCAGATTCCTGTTTGCCTCTGGGCATGTCTCAGGAGGACAATCAGCTCAAGCTAGTACCTGTTACTCCGGGACGAGACATGGTGCATCATCTGCTGAGCGTTAGCACTGCTGAGGGCACGGAGGAGAATCTGTCCGAGACGAGCGTTGCCGGCTTCATTGTGGTGACCAGTGCAGACCTGGAGCATCAGGTGTTTACGGTCCTCTCTCCAGCCCCCCGGCCACTGCCTAAGAACTTCCTTCTCATCATGGATATCCGGTTCATGGATCTTCAATAGAGATCTTTGGACCATCACCAAAGGCAGACAGGCTGAGATTGGAGACTGTTAGGGCCAGGCTGACTTCTACCCTTTATCAGATGGAAAGCATTATCTTCTACCTCTTAAAATTCAGAGTGGTAAAAAAAAAACAAAACACACACACAAAAAAATTGACATTATTTGCCCAAATGACCTCTAAACCTATAATTTTGAGCAAATTCAAAGACTTCAAGACTATTCACTTTGCCATGCAAATTTTTCCACCAATTTGGCTACATTGTTTGACAGATATACTGATGTTAATATGGTAGATAGTGATGGTTTTTGCATACATTAGCTGAACCTTTCAGGTGGATTACACAGCCATTCCTTAGGATTTGGGGCCAAAGCCTGGCCATTCTCTGCAGTTAACTCACTCAGAAAAACATCTACCTTTAATCTGCTACTGGGACACCAAGTTTTTCTACAATTTGGCATTTCAACCGTTAACTGAGTGTCTACTTACAAAATCATAATATTGTATCCACCAAAGCACTTTGTCAATAAATGATATAGTGTATATGAGGATGTTTACTGTAGTACTTGAAATCATAAGTAAATTATATGAGAAGGAGTCTAAATGTCCAGGGCCACACTTTTACCACATTAATTTGCTACTCCCAAAATTAGGACTGTATAGAGGGTTTCCCTACAATTAATTGCTTGTGAGTGAGAAAATTCATGCTTTGTTTATAGCCAATTCTACACAATATGCAGGCATTACTGAAAGGTGTACTACTGTAGTACTAAAATCACTTTCTTGTATTTCTAGAAGGGTAATGGTAAAGATAATGTATACTATTGGGCAGAAATTTGAATAGATAATCTGGATGTGCATTTGGCTTGAAAGAATAAATAACCAATTAACAGTAAGCTGATTTATAGACTATGGATATTGGTTTGCTTTGGAGGTCAAGGAATTGAGAAAAAAAGAAAATTTAAAAAATAGATAACATGATCATCTTGGGAAGAAATAGGTAGATAAACTCCTCTAGGCTAAATATTTGAAGATATTTGTGTTTCATATGAATGATAGATATTATCGTGTGTGTGTTATTAGTAAGTGATCTCAGGAGGATGGAATTCTAAAAAGTAAATGGGATCAAAGTTCCATGAATATTGGTATTTTTACTCACTCTAGTAATCTCATAACTGACATGGCCATGGTAGTAGGGATGGGAGTGCTGCAAGGAAGAATAAAATTCATCCTCTACTCACCAAGGTCCATCTGTTTATTACTACTATTTACTATGCAATCAAACAGCAGAATTTAACAATGAGCCCCTATTATTCTCTGAAATTTTGGATATATTTTATATTATGTTCAAAATATGATGCTTTTTAACCATAGCTAGGAGTCATAAATCCATGAATGAATGAATGGAATTGAAAGTTGCACTACTTATTAATTGTTGTTGTTGATTGTCATCGAGTCGAGCATTACTTATAGTGACTCTATAAACAAAAGGAGTGAAACCTTTCTTTAATAATCAACATTTATCAAAGTTCATAGAGTTTCCATAGACATGTGATTTAGGAAGTGTATGCCACTCTGGCTTCCAAACCTGTCTTAAACTGAGAACTCTACCAAACACTATCCACCATGGGTAACCATTATGGCATTTAATATCCCAATGGTGCAAGGTTCAGCACCACAGCAAACCCAGGTTACCTCACTTCAGCCTATTGACAGAAGAGTGCTGTACCACTTGGGATAATGTTCCACCAAAATATAATAACAACCAATTTTAAACAAAAGGCCCTTCCCGAGGTTGACTCTAAACAAGAAGCTTAAATAAAAACAACCAACATAGCATGGTTTTGTTGTTATGTGTCATTGAGTCACCTGTGATATATAGCAATCTTATGTACAGCAGCTATGAATCCTTTCCTGTCCTGAGCCAGTCTCATTAATTCCAACACACCAATCCCTATTATCCCAGATACTGCATCAACACATCTCATCCAGGATCTTCCACTCCTTCACTGTCCCACGACCCTTTAAAGCTTGGACCAAGAAGGAGTTCTCAGAATAGAGAAAAGAAACACTGCGTGGTTCAAAATTAGGAAAGGAGTATGTCAGACATGCATTCTGTCCCCATTCAATCTGTATGCAGAACAGATCATTTGGGAAGAAAGGCTTTATGAGGAGGAGTGTGGCATCAAGATTGGAGGAAGATTCATCAACAACCTACAGTAAGCAGATGACACAACCTTGCTTGCTGAAACTGAAGAAGACCTGAAGTGCTTCCTGCATAAGGTCAAGGACTATATCTTCAATATGGATTGAAGATCAATATTAAGACAAAGATTCTCACCACTGGGCCAATTAGCAGCACCTTGCTAGATGGAAAAGAGATTGAGGTTATTAGCAATTACAGCTTGCTCAGATCCACAATCAACACTCTTGGCATTAGCAGTCAGAAAATAAGAACACAGATTTCATTGGGACTGTCTGCTGTCATGACCTCCCTCTCCAGAGTACTGAAGAACAACGATGTTAGTCAAGAGATAAAGGTGCACCTAATCCAGGCTATAGTTTTCTCAATTACTTGTTATGCTTTAGAGAGCTGGACAATGACTAAGGATGAAGAAGAAGAATTGATTCCTTTAAGTTGTGTTGCTGGAGAAGAGTCTTTAACATACCATGCACGACAAAATAACAAACTGGTCTGTCTTGGAGAGAGTGAAACCTAGTATTTCCTTGGAGAATAGGATTTTGAAGCTCTGCCTCACATATTTTAGGCACTTGGCCAGGAGATACCAGTCCTTGGAGAAGAATTTATTAATACCCATAATAATTCACTTGGAGAGGATTAAACCAAGCAACTCCTTGGAGGCAAGGATTCTGGGGCTTCGTCTGACATACTTTGGACATGTTGCCAGGAGGGACGGGTCCTTGGAGAGGGACATCATGCTTGGGAGGGTGGAGGGACAGCACAGGAGGGGAAGACCCTCTATGAGATGGATTGATTCGGTGACTGGGGTAATTGGGATGGGTGTGTCAGAGGCAGTGCAGTTGGCACAGGATAGAGCAGGGTTTAGGGCTGTTGTGCATAGGGTCGCTATGAGTCGTAAACGACTTAAAGGCACATAACAACAACAACAATAATTCACTAATAATAGTTTTTCCTTCCCCTCCCTATTTCTTTATGTCTAGTTGGTCTAAAGTTAATGGTTCAAAAAGAAGAATAATACTATGAAGAGACAGCAATTATCTCACTGAGTAATTAGTTAGAAAACTGGCTACATTGGATCACAGTGCCTCTGAATTAACACAGAAGGAACTGAACGTTGCATTGGTCGTGCAATTAATCCAGATTTATAAAGGAAATTAGACCATTATTACACTGTGGTGGTAAAAAAATAATATGTCTGAAATACATTAAAACATTTGTTGTTATTAGATGCCAATATTGAGCTTGTTACAGCATGTAACTACCCTGTATACAAAAGAACAAAACCCTGCCAGATTCTGTACCGTCCTCACAATCTCTGCTGTGCTTAAATCCATTATTGCTGTCACTCTGTTCAGCTATTTTGTTGAGGGTTTTCTTTTTATCTTTATCCTCTTCTTTTCCAAGCATTTTGTCCTTCCCAGGGATTATTTCCTTCTAGAACACATGCCCAAATTATGTGAAATAATCTTTGCTTCTAGGGATCACTCTGACTATAATTCTTCCAAGACACATTTACTTGTTCTTTTGGCAGTCTTAGATATACATACAACTTATTAGAAGGCTTATTGGAGCTGCTTTACCCTGTGATGGAAGCAAATAGAACACTACATCAGGAAAGATTATCTGAATGGCCTGGGTCTTTCAGAAATGTTCAATGAACAGTAAAAGATAATCATAGCCAGCTCAAGTACTGCTTATTGACAAAGAGAGAATTAGTTGTTGCTCGATGATATTGTTTCATTTATGACTCAAATTGACCCAATCAACAACATTTCTGAATCTGACCCTATTCTATGTCATCTCCATCATCTTTGATTTTACTTGAGCTCACTTTTAAGGTTACTGCGTCAAACCATTTTGTTGAGGGAGGGTCTTATTCGGTTTCACTGACCCTGTGCTTTTCCATGTGTGATGTCTTTTTCCCCCAATAATCAGTCAGTTTCATTAACATTACCTCTAAGGAGCATTCAGGTTGCACATTCTGCAAGACATATTTGTTTGTTGTTTTTTGGCAATATATGAATATTCAGTACAATTCTTCAAAACCACAACTCTAAGGCATCAATTCTTCTATCTTCCTTATCTATTACTCAACCTTCAGTTCCAAAGGAAGTAATTGAAAGAACTATGGCATGACCCAAAGTCCATGGTTTGAGCGGTTGTTGTTTTGTGTCATCAAGTCAACTATGACTCATAGCAATCCTATGAAAAATGTTTCATAGTGAGTTAACCTTCTCTCTTCTGACACTCCTGAATTATTGCCACTGTCACTCTGTCAATGCATCTCATCCAAGGTCTTCTTCTCTCTCACTGACTTTCCATCCTTCCAAGCATGATGTCCTTCTCCAAGATCTGGTCTCCCCTGACAATATGCCCAAAGAATGTGAGACAAAGTTTCAAAATCCTTACCTCTAAAACTCAACCTGGTTTTGCCCTCTGTGGGACAGACCTATCTACTCCCTTGACAGTCAACGATAAGGTCAATACTCTATCCAGTACCACAACTCAAAGAGGTATTGATTATTCTTCTGTCATCCTTATTGTCTACCTGTCAGATGCATAGCAAACCATGAGGAAGACAATGGCTTGGATAAGGGGCACCGTAGTCTCTAGATTGACACTGTTGCTTTTTAGTACTCTGGAGAAGTCCTGAACAGCAGGTTTTCCCAATGCAACTAATCTTTTGTTTTCCTGACTGCTGGTACTAAGAATGCTGATTGTGGATAAGAACAAGATGAAATTGTTAACAACCTGAATCTTCTCTCCATCTCTCATGATTCTACCTATTGATCTGGTGGCCAGGATATTATTTTCTTGATGTTGAGATGCAATCCATATTGAAAGCTGCAATCATAGACATTCTACAGCAAACACTTCAAGTTCTCCTCAGTTTCAGAGAACAAGGTTTTGTCATCTGCATAATGTGGGTCATTGACAAGCCTTCTTCTAATGACAATGCTGCATTCCTTCTTCATAAAGTCCAGTCCCTTGAATGACCTTTCGACACATAGATTGGGGAAAAAATATGAAGAAAGGACACACTCCTGTTTTAATTTTGAACTATGCAGTGTCCCGTGTTCTGTACAACAGCTTCCTGGTCTAGGTATAGGTTTCTTATGAGCACAATAGCGTTATGAGATTCCCATTCTTCTCAATGTTAACCACAAAGTGATCCAAACAAATAGCTATGCATGGTATTGTTGTTACTGATTGTCTTTGAGATGAGCACACTCATTGTGGCCCTATGAACAAAAAGCCTGAAGCCCTCTACAACTAACAACATTTATCAAAGTTTCTTGAGTTTCTGGAGGCATGTTATATAGGAAGTGAATGCCACTCCTGCTTCCAAACCTATCCAGTTATTGTAACAATCCATCTCATCCAGGGTCTCTCTTTCCTGTGCTGTCCGTCCACCCTTTCAAACATGATGTGCTTCTCCAGGGACTATCTCTCCTGGCCATGTGCCCAAAGTAAGTGAGGAAGAGTTTCAAAATCCTAACCTCCAAGAAAAAAAAGAAAAATGAGCAAAAAAAAATCCTAACCTCCAAGGAGAGACTTGGTTTCACCCTTTCCAAGACAGATTGATTTTTTTCTTCGTAGTTCATGACATGTTCAAGACTCTTCAGCACCATAACTCGAAGGAATCAATTCTTCTGTCATCCTTAGTCATTGTTCAGCTCTCTGAAATATAACAAGTAATTGAGAAAACTATGGCCTAGATTAGGTGCACCTTTGTATCTAGACTGACATCGTTGCTCTTCAGCACTCTGGAGAGATCCATGACAACAAATTTTCCCAATAAAATTTTCATCGTCTTATTTCTTGACTACTGGCATTAAGAGTGTTGATTGTGGATCTGAGCAAGCTGCAATTGCTAACAACCTTAATCTTTTCTCCTTCTATCAAGGTGTTGCCAATTGGCCCAGTGGTGAGAATCTTTGTCTTCTTAATGTTGATCTTCAATCCATATTGAAGGTTACAGTCCTTGACCTTTGGTTTCAGCAAGCAAGGTTGTGTCATCTGCATATTGTAAGTTGTTAATGAGTCTTCCTCCAATCTTGATACAACACTTCTCATTAAAGTCCTGCTTCCAGAATGATCTGTTCTGCATACAGATTGAAAATGTATGGGGACAGGATGCATCCCTGACACACTCCTTTCCTGATTTTGAACCATGCAGTATTCCCTTGCTCTGTTCTAAGGACTGCTTCTCGGTACAAGTATAAGTTTCATATAAGCATGATTAAGTGTTCTGGGATTTCTGATTTCCTCATGGTTAGCAAAAATATATTTTGATCCACGCAGTCAAATGTCTTTTCATAGTCAATGAAACAGAGATAGACATTCTT
The DNA here is from genome assembly GCF_000299155.1 of Elephantulus edwardii. Classification (NCBI taxonomy): domain Eukaryota; kingdom Metazoa; phylum Chordata; class Mammalia; order Macroscelidea; family Macroscelididae; genus Elephantulus; species Elephantulus edwardii. The sequence goes on along the minus strand of NW_006400045.1, from coordinate 1,398,550 downwards.
CTGGTACTTTCTGCTTTCTGTCAAAATCCATCAGATATTAGCAATAATGTCCCTAGTGCCATGACCTCTTCTAAACCCAGCCTGTATTTCTGGTAGTTCTCGGTCAATGTACTGTTCAAGTCTTTTCTGGATAATCTTCAGGTATATTTTGCTAGTGTGTTTATGAAGCACAAATAGACATCCTTCTGGTACACTTTACTTTCAGCGAAGATCCATCTGACATTGAAAATTATATCCCTAGTAACATATCTTCTTTTAAACCCAGCTTGTATTTCTAGTAATTCTCTGTGGATTTACTGTTATAGTCATCACTGGAAATACTTTAGCAAGATTTTGTTTCATATGACATTGTTGAATAATTTTCACATGCTGTTGTATCATATTTTGGGGGGAATGGAAGCTGTACTTCAGATTCCTTGGCACAAACTGGAGGGCACAATCAAGGTTGTATTGTTTGTTGGAAAAGGAATGTTGTTGTTGTTATGTGCCTCTGAGTCTCCTGCTACTCATAGCAACCCTAAGTACAACAGCTCTGAAGCCTGCCCTATTTTGAGCCAGTCTTACTGATTCTGACACACCTACCCCCAATGTTCAATTGCAGTATCAATTCATCTAATCTGGGGTCTTCTTCTACTGCACTGTCCATCCAACTTTATGAGCATAATATTTTTCTCTAAGGTTTAGTACCTCCTGGCCACATGCACAAAGTATGTGAGACAGGGCTTCAAAATCCTAGCCTCCAAGGAGAAACTTGGTTTCACCCATTCCAAGAGAGACGTATTTGTTATGTTGGCAAACCATGGTTCAACTCTTCTCCAGCACCATGTGAAGAATATGGCCTGGTCCAGACACACACTAGCCTATAGATTGACATTGTTACTACTTAGTACTCTAGAAAGGCCCCTGACAACAGATTTACTAATGCAGTTTGTCTTTTGATTTTCTGACTGCTGATGCCAAGAGTGTTGACTGTGGAGCCAAACAAGCTGTAACTGTTAACAACCTCAATCTCTTCTCCTTCTATCATGGTGCTGCCAATTGGCCTAGTGGTGAGAATCTTTACCTTCTTGATGTTGAGCTTCAATTCATACTAAAGACTGCAGTCCTACAACTTTTGCAGTAAGCTCTTCAGTTTCTCTTCAGTTTCAGCAAGCAAAGTTGTGTCTGTTTAACATAGGTTGTTGTTGAGTCTACCTCCAAATAAAGTCCCAGAATTTGTTGCAATACCAATTAGCATATGTCAACAAACAGATGCTGCCCTTGATGTGCTCTTCAGGTTGTGCCAAGAAATCTGGAGGACAACTACCTGGACAATTGCCTGAAAGAGATCCATTTTTATTTCTATTAAAATAAAAGGTGACCTGGTAGAGTGTGGAAATTATCGTACAATATCACTCACATCACATGCAAACAAAATCCTGCTGAAGATTATCCAGAAATGCCTAGAATAGTACATTGACAAACAACTACCAGAAATACAACCTGGGTTTAGAAGAGACAGTGACCCTAGATACATCACCAATGTCACATGGATCTTGGCAGAAAGCAAAGAGTAACAGAGGGATAGCTATCTGTGTTTCATTGACTATGCAAAGGCATTTGACTCTGTGGATCACAATAAATTGTGGTTAACACTGAAAAAGAAATGGAATACAAAATTGTGATGTAGTTGTTGTTGTTGTTATTGCTGTTATGTGCCGTCGAGTCATTTGCAACTCATGGCGACCCTCTGTACAACAACCCTAAACTCTGCTCTGTCCTGTGCCAGTCGCACTGTCTCTGACACTCCCATCCTAATTATCCCAGTCACTGAATCAATCCATCTCATAGAAGGCCTTCCCCTCCTGCGCTGTCCCTCCACCGTCCCAAGCATGATGTCCTTCTCCAAGGACCGGTCTCTCCTCACAACATGTCCAAAGTATGTTAGACAGAGCCTCAGAATCCTTGCCTCCAAGGAGCCACCCGGTTTAACCCTTTCCAGGACAAATCTGTTTGTTTTCCTAGCAGTTCATGGTCTTCTCAATCTTCTTCTCCAGAACCACAGCTCAAAGGCATCAATTCTCCTTCTATCCTCCATTGCCATTGTTCAGCTCACTGATGCATAACAAGTGATTACAAAGACCATGGCGTGTATCAGATGCACCTTAGTCTCCAGAGACACCATTGCTCTTCAGTACTTTGGAGAGGTCCCTAACAGCAGACTTTCCCATGGCAATGCACCTTTTAATTTCCTAGCTACTGGTGCCAAGAATGTTGGCTGTGGAGCCACGGAAACTAAAGCTGTGAAAAATCTGTCTCTTCACCATCCATCCTGATGCTGCCAATTGGTCCAGTGGCGAGAATCTTTGTCTTCTTGACATTGAGCCTCAATCCATACGGAGGCTGCAGTCCTTGACCTTCTGCAGCAGGTCCTTCAGGTCCTCCTCAGTTTTAGCAAGCAGTGTTGTGCCATCTGCAGAACTAAGATTGTTGATAAATCTTCCACCAATCTTGACGCCACATTTCTCCTCATAGAGCCCAGCCTCCTGGATAATCTGCATACAGGTTGAAAAGGTATGGAGATAGAATGCATCCCTGGCATACGCCCTTTCCAATTTTGAACCATGCAATGTTCCCTTGCTCTGTTCTGATGACTGCCTCCTGGTCCAAGTATAGATTTCACATTAGAATGATCAAGTGTTATGGGATTCCTATTCTTCTCAGAGTTAGCCACAGTTTGTTATGATCCACACAGTCAAACACCTTTGCATAATCAATGAAACACAGACATTCCTCTGGTATTCCCTGCTTTCAGCTAAGATCCATCTAACATCAGCTACAATATCCCTAGTACCACGACCCCTTCTAAACCCAGCCTGGACTTCTGACAGTTGTCTGCTGATGTGCTGTTCCAGTAGTTTTTGGATAATCTTCAGTAGAATCTTGCTTGCATGTGAAATCAATGAGATTGTTCTATAGTGCGATAGTAGGCATTGAAAAACTGAGATGGATTGGCTTGGTTAGTACTAAAACGTAATTTATTAATTTTAGTCATTATCTAAAAGAAAGTAATTTCTAAATACCTGTTTTTATGTGCTTTTTACATATTTAGCATGTATTTTTTTTATTTCTTTTCCCTACTGTCTCACAATTGTATTTGTTTGTGTAAATAGAATGTACACAATTACCTCTCTTCTCTTATCCCCTTTGTTATCATATAACATAAAATAGATTGTTATTATTGTGAACCTTTGAGTTAAGACTGATTAATAGCTGACCCTCCAGTGGGTTTTCAGAAATAATAAATCACATAGGAGGTGATTGCTCATCTTTCTTTCATGGAGCAGCTGGTGGATTTGAAGGTATTAGTATGACAGTGCTATTCTTTATATTAGGCCAAGGTATTAACATCATAATATTTTAATTACTAGATATCAAAAAGTATATACTTTTCTGGAGAAAAGAATAACTTCTCTGGAAAAAGAGTGTGCATAGTGTCATGTTATGTGCAATTATGGCATTGCTATCCTCTTTATTTGAAAATGAATTATGGTTTAATGAGATGCCAAGCTTAATTAAAAATATGCCATGAATTGCTAAAAGACTGCACAAAGCTGTTTCAGAAGAAGTGTAGCCAGATTACTCCTTGGAAACAATACTACTAACACTCATTTCACTTACTGTGGCCCTGTGGTCAGGAGTGGGCAGCCTCTGTAAAGGACATCATGCTGGGAAAGCTGAGGGTCAATAAAGAAGAGGAAGATCCTTCATCACGTGGATACACACAGTAATAAAAACGGGCTTAAGTACATCAGAGTTATGAAAATGCTATAGATTCTGACAAGATTTTGTTTTGTTGTTTATAAAATTCATACGAGTGTGAAATGACTTGGTCACAGTATGTGGAAGGCTAATCAGTGATGCTTTAAAATAACAAGCAGTTGTGTATGAGTGGAAAGTTGACAAGGACTGTAATATGATTGTTAATTTTGGCTGGTTTCCAGTTATTTATACACTCTTCCATATGTGCTTTTATATAGTGCATGCATTTAAACACTTAAATAATACAATAGGTAAAAGAAGGTTATTTTCAATAACATTGGTAATGATCATCTTTTTAGTTAAATAAATATGGAACATTTACATAGTATTTTTTTCCCCATCCGGACTATAAAGAGATCAATCATCTACAGATTTGGGAACACAGACAGCTAAAATTTTCAGATTTATTTTGTTGTTGTTTAAAATTCATTTCAAATAATCTGTGACTTTCAGATTTTAGATTTCACAAATCTCATCACAAGAATGAAATGTTCAAAATAAACCTTTCTACTTAAAAACAACTTACTGGTTCTTATTGTCAAAAGTGTTGTAACTAAGCCATTGTACAATATTTTTGTGCCTTAATTTAAAATTTTTGTTATTGATATAGTAAAAATTTAGAAAAAGGCTCCAATTACCATAATATAAAAATAGAACATATTCTTAGTTTGTAATTAAGAACTTATTCAGAATAATAAATTAATTATTATTTGGATTTCTAGCATTGTCATATAAAGATGTGTTTATCGATATCAATAGTATTTATTATTTTCTTCATTTGGAAAATGAAAATGATTATCCAAAATGTATAGAATAATGAGAGTATTAAAATATATATATTAAAAAATATATATATTCAAATAAATAGTCTGTAAACTAACTATTCTTTTTTTAAAGTATGAATAAGAAAAGTAACAGCACCAATGGTACATCATACATTCAGGTCAGATGTGTGAAAAACCATATTACACTTTGAAAATTGTTTTTTAATTAACATGTATACAATTATAATGAATGCACAGTGCAATTTGACTCTATCAACGACTAAATAGGAAAAAAAGATGATCAGTCTCAACCTGTGTCATTTACAACCTCACAAAATCAATGGAAGATTTAATATGTTGTTGTTTTAGGTGCTATTGAGTTCAGTAAAATCCATATTGACTGTATGAATAACAGATATGAACGCTGTCCTACCCTGTGATACCTACATACTTTCTGGCACTTGAGTCCACTGGAGCAGTCACTGTGACAGTCCATCTGGTTGTTAGTATTCCTTTCTTACACTCACTTTCCACCTTTCCAAGCATGATGTCCCTCTTTAACGAATTGCTTCTTCTAACAACAAGACCAAAGTATGTGAGAGGAAGCTTTATTGTCTTTGTCTCCAAGGAGCATTCTGGGTGCATTTTCTCCAAGACATGTTTATTTGTTCTTTTTGAAGTCCACTGGATATCCAGCACTCTTCTCCAACATTATATCTCAAAGACATCAATTCTTCCTTCATCCTTATTCATTGTTTAGCTCTCAGATGCATAGCAATTGATCAGAAAGACCATGGCTTAAATCAGATGAACGTAAGTTCTCACACTGATCTATTTACTCCTTCCTGACTGCAGGCTTTCAAGTTTAATGCATCTCCCAATTTCCTGCTTATTTTAATTTTCCAGTGTAATTCTCTTCAATCAAAAGTCCAAGGTGAATTTACAAATCTATTCAATTAGCACTTCCCTTGTCCTCTAGCACAACTCTTTCCAACAAACTTTTATTTTAATTTTTCTTTTCATTTTGGAAAATTAAATTAATAATTAGCTCAAGGCAGGCTCACATTCTTTCTTTAAATATAATATATCCCATCCTTATAACATGCAGTATTCATGATACATTATATGTTATTCCATCTAATTGAGTTAAGTGAACCAAATTTTAATCATTTTACCCTGTATCTTAGCATTATATATCCTTTATATTAATTTTACAATATTTTTTACAATATATTTTGACCTTACAAATTCAGTGTATGTTTTTACAATATATCTTGATTCTACAACTTAGAAGATACATCAGTACCCATCAAGTACATTCAACTAAACATGTAATAGTTAACACATTTCATCTTAAACCATTAAGTGTATGTTCACTTTTCTGGTCTCTCAAGTTTAGTTGGAGAGTCTCTATTGAGGCATTAGCATAATGTTACATTTCCATCTCCTCATGACCCATTTATTCATCACTTTATTCTGGGTCATTTTCTCCCTCATTTCACTTGTAATTTATTTTTACTCAAACTTGTGCACCTTAGGAAGAGCTATCAGGTTCAGCTACTGTTCCAGTCTAAATAATGTATAGCAAGACCGGCCTACTATTTCAACCAGGAGGCAGGATAGTAGTATTCACCACTAACACTTCTTTTGCAAGATGGGGTCAAGGAGAATAAAAAAAAATGCAAAAAAGATCCATCCCAGCAGATCATTGGGATTTCTTGCATAAAAGTTTAAGTGTAATGTTACAGTTTGCTCAGGAATCTCTCTAGTTACTGGGACTTCTAGTTGCATACTTGAATCTGTGGCTGCAGCACCTGGTACAAAGAAAACAATTTTAAATGATATGAGGAAGAATTGTATAATAGCACCAACATCTTTAGCTCTTCATTTATCTGCTGATATCTCTGAGAAACATAGGAATCTGTCCAGTGGTGAACCTCCTTAAGCCCTTCTCATGTTGACTGTGAGAATACATTCTTGAAGGTATTAGAACCAATCCTTCATACCCTTATTTTTCTCTGTTTTAGATAATAAATGTTTCAAAATTATCCATTTCAATTTTCTATCTGACTAAAACTGAGGATCTTTGACAAAATTGTATGCCGATTTAATGATGGGATTTGGCCCATTGTTGACCTTCGAGGGTTGTAAAGTATGTTCCTTGTTCTGAGGAAATATAACTTGTTGGTTCAAACTGGTACAATATATTTTTTCCAGTCTTTTAATAGTATTTTGGATATTTACATTGGTTATAGAATATATAAAGCCAAGTCCAGAGTAAGCATTTATTCCTATAAGGACCAAATTATAGACACTTGGTTCTACTGGTGTCACTGGTCCAATATAATGGACTTTCCAACTATGTACAGGGCTTTCTCCCCTGGGAATGTACACCATATCTATCTACAAACTCTTTGTCTCTTGCTGACAAGCCTATCAATCTTTATTGATGTTCTGTGCTTCAGAGGAAAAAAGATAAAGAGGTATATGCCTAGTTTCAGCCCATTTTTGCATTGCTGCAGTACCCTCAGATGCATCTTGGTCTCTACGCTGACATCTTTGCTTTTCAGTATTCTGGATAGGTCCCAGACCATAGAGTAAGATCCTTCTGATTCAGGCCATGGTCTTTGAAATTATTTCCTATGCAGCAGAGAACTGGACAATGACTAAGACTGACAGAAAAATAATTGATGCCTTTGAGTTACGGTGTTGGAGAAGAGTCTTGAACAAACTATGAAATGCCAAGAGAACAAACAGTCTGACCTTGGAGAGTGTAAAACCAAATTTCTCCTTGAAGGCTAGTATTTTGAAGCTTTATCTCACATACTTTGAGCATGTGGCCAGGAGGAACAGTTCTTTGGAGAAGGACATAATACTCAGATGGAATGGATTGATACAGTAACTGGAGTAATGAGGGTTGGTGTGTCAGAGTCAGTGAGACTGGCTCAAAATAGGCAGGGTTCAGAGCTGTTGTACATAGGGTAGCTATGAGTCACAGGTGACTCAACAGCACTTAAAAACAAATACCCCGGTGTCCACTCATTTCATGAGCCTAAGAATCTATCTCCAGATAGTGCACCAACATGTCCATTTGCTGATTTCATTCACATTCTGATCTTGGCAGGGGTTTCTTTTGATGGACATCGATGTGCCCAATCCTAATGTATCCCTTAAATTTCCAGAATGATTTCTAATAGTTTATACTCCACTCCAGTCACCAACTATAAAAGTATAAGGATCATGTGAGCATAGTCATAACTGACTTCTACCAGTTCCACAAATTATACTGTCCCCACTAATAATATCCACAGTACAAAATCAATTTCCATTAGGTAAAACGTGTTCCCAAACTCCTGTGCCCCTTTTCTTCTGCAGCAAGCACTTCAGGTCCTTCTCAGTTTCAGCGAGGAGGGTTGTGTCATCTTTGTAACACAGGTTGTTGGTGACTTTTCCTTAAATCCTGATACCTCTTTCCTCCTTGTACAGCCAAGTGTCTCTGATGATCTGTTCTGCATATGGATTGAAAATACAGATTACTACCATGCAGTAGTAATCCCAACTTAAACTCTGTCTCATGCTTAGTGTAAGGTTCTCTCCTGCGGATGTTGCTGCTCTTCTGTAGATCTGGCTGGTCAAAGAATCTCTGGCCCTGAGGTCATGCTACCTTCTCTGTTTCTTATTTTGTATATATATAAAATTTTATTATTTTTTAAAATTTTATTTTTTATTTTGTGTGTACCATCACATTGGATCTGACTTGTAGAGGAGGAGATTGTCCCTCCTTCTTCAGCAAAGCATCTGGTGGATTCATACCTCTGGGATTGCAGATCAGCTTCTTGCCACTAAACCACCAGAGCTCACCCCTGCTTCTTCTTTGCTTGTGGTGACATTTTAAAATAATGCTGCTGAATCTGCTCAATCAAGTAGCAAGACTAGCCAATCCTCTTATAGATAGGCTAGCACATCTTATTCTCTCATTCCCACCCATCCACACAGCAAAGTCAAAGTCAATGACTAGGCAACCTATTTTGAACAATAAATAGTAAGTACTTAACACCACAGTGTCAATCCATCTCCTTGATGAACTTCCTATCTTTCATGGACACTTTATTTTTCCAAGCATGAAAGATTTATGTGTGCCTCTGTCAAACTATGTATTTTAAATTGCTCCATGTAGAATAAAGGATGGGAAAAGTCCATACCTATATTTTTAGATGGTAAACTGTTCAGTATGAAAGCTGCCATCAGTTGTATTGCATAATGAGGCATCAAGTAGCTAACACTAAGTAGGAATCTGCAGATTTATGGCTTATGCAGCTTTCAATTTCCATTAACTTCTTTTCTATTAAATCCCTACTTGGTTGAATCAACTTATAATTGTTTATTCAATTTTATTATTTGGTTTAGATTATTTCAGTAAGTTTCCAGAAGATTCTAAATATTGTCCATTTCCTTAGCTTATATAAATGCATTTTTTAAAAAGAATTAATATTCACAAGGCATAATCAGATACATTGGTGTAATTGTATGGTATCAAATTTGTCTTGACTCCTGTTGTTAGGTACCATAGAGATATAATTATTCAGAGAACTATGAACAGTATAATGAAACTTTATCAGTACTTAATTATTGAATCACCAGGCTTCTTAGCCAATACATGCTAGTACATGATTGTTTTATAATCATGTTGTTGTTGTTATGTGCTGTCGAGTCACCTGCGACTCATAGCGACCCTATGTACAACAGCCCTAGCCCGTGACATCCGTTCCGGTAGGAAGGTTAAAGGAGGGGCTAGGCATCTGAATAGCTGAAGTTGGGCACCTCAGAGGACAGCCATCAGACCCCGCAGACCCATCCCATCTTTCCAGGTAATCGAAGACGCCAAAAGCCCGCTCCATCCGTTCCGGCCCTCGGGCCAAGGAAAGCCTATCTACACACCAGTTCTACAGGATGCATCACCTTTGACCGGGAAACATTACTACTAAACTTCAGAGACACTGATCCAAACATAAAGAACTACCATCAGCTGATGTGTTTGAAATCACAGAAGCCATGGAAGCTTTATATATAAGTTATTAGTTGGAGGGCTAGTGAAAGGGAGATAGATGTGAAGGGAGGGGGTAGAAGTGGATGGGTATCCTGCAGGATGATGAAGCAGGAAATAAGTGGGTAAAGACGCAGTGTGAGAAAGGCAGGGACAACACTGGCACTAAAGTTAACTCCGCAATAAGGGATATACTTTTAACTTGCTGGTATGTCTGATACTTCTCTAAATCTGAACATTCACATTGAGACAGACTAGGAAGAAGGATTGGCCATCCACTTCTGAAACAGCAGGCCTCTGAAAACCCTATGTATAATCATGTACTTAAATAAATTTAAGTTTATATTTTCCTGGATGTGCTCACCAAGTTGTGCCAGAGAAATCTGGAGACTAACCACTTGGCCAACTGACTGGAAGAGATCTGTGTTTGTTCCCATCCCAAAGAACGGTGACCCAACAGAGTGTGGAAACTACAGAACAATATCATTGATTTCACATGCAAGCAAGATTCTACTGAGAATTTTTCAAAAACGACTGGAGAGAATTGCCACAAGTCCAGGCTGGGTTTAGAAGGGGTCGTGGTACTAGGGATATTGTAGCTGATATTAGGTGGATCTCAGCTGAAAGCACGGAATACCAGAAGAATGTCTATCTATGTTTCATTGATTATGCAAACACGTTTGACTGTATGGATCATAACAAACTGTGGCTGACTCTGACAAGAAGGGGAATCCTAGAACATTTAATCATGCTAATGCGAAACCTATACTTGGACCAGGAGGCAGTCGTCAGAACAGAGCAGGGCAACACTGCATGGTTCAAAATTGGGAAGGATGTACGCCAGGGATGTGTCCTCTCTCCATACCTTTTCAACCTGTATGCAGAGCAGACTATACGGGAGGCTGGGCTCTATGAGGAGAATTGTGGCATCAGGATTGGTGGAAGATCTATTAACAATCTGCGTCATGCAGATGACACAACCCTGCTTGCTGAAACTGAGGAGGACCTCATGCACTTGTTGCAGAGGGTTAAGGACTGTAGCCTTCAGTGTGGACTAAGGCTCAATGTCAAGAAGACAAAGATTCTCACCACTGGACCAATTGGCAGTGTCAGGATGGATGGCGAAGAGATTGAGATTGTTCACAGCTTCAGTTTGCTTGGCTCCACGGTCAACAATCTTGGCACCAGTAGCCAGGAAATAAAACAATGTATTGCGATGGAAAAGTCGGCTGTTAATTACCTCTCTAAAGTACTCAAGAGCAACAGTGTCTCTCTGGAGACTAAGGTGTGTCTGATACAGGCCATGGTCTTTGCAATCACTTGTTATGCCTCAGAGAGTTGGACAATGACTAGGGAGAATAGAAGGAAAATTGATGCCTTTGAGCTGTGGTGCTGGAGAAGAGTTTTGAATGTACCATGGACTGCCAAGAAAACAAACAGATTCATCCTGGAGAGGGCATGTTGCAGGGAGGGACAAGTCCTTGGAGAGGGACATCATGCTTGGGAGGGTGGAGCGATGGCGCAAGAGGTGAAGACCCTCTATGAGATGGATTGATTCAGTGACTGGGCTAATTAGGATGGGTGTGTCAGAGATGGTGCGATTGGCACAGGAAAGAGCAGTGTTTAGGGCTGTTGTACAGAGGGTCGCTATGATTCGCAAATGACTCGACGGCACATAACGACAACAACAGCAACATATTTTCCAGTAATATATAAACTTAAATTGTTGAAATAATTAGCTATCTCTCTCATATATTCACTATCAAATTGCTGAAATGTCAGGCAGTACAACGTCAGAAAATGTGAGGCAAGAAATTTTATGATAAGATCTTTGCACCCTCAAGGCATGGCTTTTAGAATCCTCAGAAAAATACCAAGAATAAAAAAATCCCTGAAATACAAAATCTCTGTAAATGTTCAGTGAAATTAATAATGATAATTAAAAGAAAAACAATCACTGAAATAATATTCCGTTCATTTTACTTGCTAAACCACAGAGTAGTTTCAATCTACCCCATCAGGAAAAAACAGTAGCAAAAGTTAAGTAATAATAACAGAAGAACTACTTGACCACCCAACGGAATCATGAAAATATCATTTTTGTTTCAGTAACTAGATTTTAGAGGAGTTACTGTGCAGCAAAAGATAACTCAGTTACTTCTTTTCTGTTTTTCTATCTGCCTATTTACTCCATGGGTTGATACTAGTTTCAGATTCTCTGAGAATTGTCTCCATTGATAATACCTGAAGAGTAAGGTAGAATAAAAATTTAAGTTTACTTTTCACTTCTCAGATAGTTGATCCTCATGACAATCCTGTAAGACTGTAATTTAAAAGGAAAAAAAAAGGAAAGAATTCTGTCCAAAGTTATAAAGAAACTAAGTAGTGTCTTTGAATGGTATGCTTTCAATAATTATTCAACATATTTTGTTTCAATTTTTAAAAAAAATAGTGGGTGTTAGAAATTTTTTAAAAAGTGGTGCTGCCCCCCTTTTTACTAAGTATCCTGCTTGTCAGTTGTTATTTATATTAATTAGGTTTTAGCTGTGACCAGGCATTTTCTCTGGTCAATTGTAGGATTATTCTCTTTTACCATTTGTGATTCAGTGATATTGCTAGAATACTTTCTCCCCTGTAAAATTCTACATTGGTCTATTGTACTCTGGAGGGCAGTCCATCTGCTTTTGCTGATTTATGACATAACAAGCTCTGCTAGTGTGTCATGTACCATGGAATCTTAAGCTCTGCTTAGGAACTCAAAAAGATATAAATCTACAGCTACAGATCCATGCTTGTCAGTGCCATATAAAACAGCGCCTGTTCAGTAATTATGTATGATAAACATTCTGATTATAATACATCTTATCCACTGTGTGGTCTGCTAACACACACATAATCTTGTTTTACTCTTACAACTCAGCTATACACAGCTTTTAAATGAGCTATTTCCTGAACAGATAGACTTCTTTTTAGCGCTTTCAAGATTGCTTCAAAGGGTGATGCCTTGCATACTGAATACACTATTTACATTCAATTAAAATGTGAAATCTCAGCCTCTCTAAACAAATTTGCTCCACAAAGTTTCAGTCTTTTAAGTGTTTATTAAGTACCAATATTTCTTTCCTAGTTTTATAGATGTATTATTGAAAAATTATGAACCCTATACTTACAAATGACTGTATTTCTTGATTTTCAGTAAATAGTCATTGTCCTTATGTTTTAGTAATAATATTTTTATCCAACATAATATGCTAAATCTGACCTTAATGGGCATGGAATCATCCTAATTGGATATACTTATAATATTATTTCTACCACAGCAACAAGGCTTGGACTGGTAAACCCAATAGATGAATATACTCATGAGTTTTTTTAAGTCACACATAAAGTTTCCTGGTGCACACTTATAATTTTTATACAGATTTGCTATTAAGTATATAGATATTTTATTACATACATATTTACTTTACATATCCGCTTGGCTTTGAACAACTTTACGTTAATATTCTGCAAAAAAAACATTATCTTCCTTTTTTGTCTTCTTTACTACTTGCTTAAAAAACAACGTAAGGCCTCTTAGTTCTATAGATTTCTTGAAAACTTATTATACAAAAAACCAACTCTGTGTACATTTACTATTTTGCAGAATAATTGTTTCCTGATAAGTAGACCACACTTGTGTATGTTGCACATAATTGTGTACAAAAGAGAATTTTAATCATAATAGCTAGAATGTTGACAGTTAACTCTGACCATATTACTAGCCTGAATCAGTTCCTGCAGAAGATCAGCAGAAAAAGAGGAAGAGTTTCAGAGAGATGATTGACACAGTGGCTACAACATACAGATAAACTATAGCTATCATTTTTAGGATGACATTAGTGTAGGCAGTGAATTTTATTTTATTATATCAAAAGCTACTGTGAATTAGAACAGACTAGAAATCTATCAGCAAGAACACATGTATAAAAATAAATAAATAAATAAGAACAGATGTATACGGATAATTAAGAAATTAGAAAAAACCATGGTCGTCTAGTTAATGTGATTTTGTTCCATGGAGAGATTAAAAAATATTTAATATTATAAAATTTCATAAGGGAAAGAAATAATAATCTCCAAATAGCTTTACAATTGCTAAATTATTTTTACAGTTTAATGACTGTAAAAATATAAGAACTGCTACATAATTTATACCAGTAAAGTACATGCATTATCATTTTTTTCACTAGTAATTGTCCACATTTTTTCAACTCTTTCATGAAATGAATGAATTTACGACATATCTCCCATATAAAAATAACAACAATCAAAGCCCACAGCCTCTAGAAAAAAGAAAGTTATAAAACAAAAGCTGAAATCAATTACATAGACACAGGAACAGAAGAACTGCAATCATCAGTAAGACCAGGAGCTGGTTCTCAATTAAATTAACAAACAATTGGCAAATTTAACAAAAAAGAAGAAAAAAAAAAGAATTCACAAATAAAGAGATCAAGGAATGATAGAGGTGACATCACAACAGAACCAGAGGAAATTGTTGTTGTTATGTGCTGTTGAGTCACTTGCGACTCTTAGCGACCCTATGTACAACAGCCCCAAAATCAGCTCTGTCCTGTGCCAGTCACAGTGTCTCTGATACACCCATCCTGATTAACCCAGTCACTGAATCAATCCACCTCATAGAGGGCCTTCCCCTCCTGCACTGTCCCTCCACCCTACCAAGCATGGTGTCCCTCTCCAAGGACCTGCCCTCCTTACAACATCCCCAAAGTATGTTACACGGAGCCTAAGATTTCTTGCCTCTGAGGAGCTGCCTGGTTTAACCCTCTCCACGATGAATCTGCTTGTTTTTCTAGTAGTTTATGGTACATTTGATACTCTTCTTCAGCACCACAGCTCAAAGGCATCAATTCTCCTTCTATCCTCCTTAGTCACTGTCCAACTCTCTGATGCATAACAAGTGATAGCAAAGACCATGGTCTGTATCAGATGCACCTTAGTCTCCAGAGAGACACCATTGCTCTGCAGAACTTTGGAAAGGTTCCTAACAGCCGACTTTATCATCGCAATACATCTTTTAATTTCTTGGCTACTGGTGCCAAGAGTGTTGACTGTGGAGCCAAGCAAACTAAAGCTGTGTACAATCTCAATCTCTTCACCATCCATCCTGATGCTGCCAATTGGTCCAGTGGTGAGAATCTTTGTCTTCTTGACATTGAACCTCAATCCATTTTGGAGGTTGCAGTCCTTGACCCTCTGCAGCAAGCGCTTCAGGTCATCCTCAGTTTCAGCAAGCAATTTTGTGTCATCTGCATAACGCAGATTGTTGATCGATCTTCCACCAATCTTAACCCCACATTTCTCAAAAAAACTATAATCTGAAAAAATTCAAATCCTAGAAGAAATGGACAAATCCTTGAAACTCATGTCCTACTCAGATTGACAGGATCAGAAGTAGACATTTGAATAGACCATCACAAAAGAAGGAATTGAGCAGATTCCCCCTCAAAAATAGTCTTGGACCAGATGGTTTCTCAGGGCAGAATTCTACCAAACATTCAGAGATGATTTATCACCAATCCGAATTTATATAAAAAAAAAATAGAGAAAGAAGAAATACTGCCAGACACATTCTATGTAGCAACCTTAACCCTAATACCAAAATGAAGCAAAGATATTACCAAAAAATAAAACCACTGATCAATATCTCTCGTGAACATAGACACAAAACTCCTTATCAAAATCAGAGTCAATAAAATCCAAAAGCACATAAAAATAATTCATCATAACTAAGTGGCATTCATAAGAGGCATAAGAAAAACAATTAACGTAATTAACACATTAACAAAGCAAATAGCAAATAGCATGATTGTAGCAACTGGTGCAGAAAAGGTATTTTATAAAATCCAACTCCCCTTTCTGCTTAAAACATTCAGTAAAATTGGAATAGGAGTCAATTTCCCCAACAAAATGAAAAGTATATATGCAAAATGAAGAGCTAATATCATTCTCAATGAAGAAAGACTAAAAGCATTTTCTTTGCAAAGAGGGACCAGACAAATACAAAATGTGCAAGAAACATGGAAAGACTTTTTACAGATAAGGACATTCAGATGGTTAACAGACACATAAAGAACTGCTTAAAATCACTGGCAATAAGAGAGATGCACATCAAAGCCACAATGAGATATCATCTTTAGCCAGTAGCAGTGGCAAAGTTTAGCAGAGCAGCAAGTAATATATACTCGATAGTATGTGGTAAGATAGGAACAGTTATTGTTGGTGGGATTGTAAAATAGTACAGCCACTCGGGCAGGCAGTTTGGGGTTTCCTCAAAAAACTAAACATAGAAATTCCATATGACCTAGCTATTCCACTGCTTGTAATATAACCTGAGAATATGATACCTGAGACACAAACAGAAACTTGTACACCAATGTTCATAGCAGTGTTATTCACCACAGCAAGAGCATGGAAACAATCCAAATGTCCAACCACAATGGAATGGATTGAGTAAATATGGTACATCTACACAATAGAATACAATGCAGCTCACAGGAGTAATTATTTGTCGATTACTACCTAACTTGAGAGAGACTCGAGAGCATTATGTTAAGTTAAATAATCTAGTCCCATAAAGAGAAATAGTGGATAAGACCCTTATTGTAGAACATGTACGAGCATCCCAGGCAGGAAGTTGAGCGGAGTGGTGAGGATGGGGAGAGGGGCTTAAAAATGAGGTCATAAAACTTTTTGCTTGGAGGAAGGGATGGGTAAAGGAAAGGGAAATGATCCGATGTGAAAACCAGATATACAAACTTTGTAAAAAAACCAATAAAAAAGAAAAATTGTATTAAAAATAAAATAAAAAACAAAACTGTGTAAGTATACCATAAACACTTTTATTTCATTCTTCTGCATACTTATACTTTATTAATATCATAAATTTTGAAACCACTTACATCTCCTCTCAGGAAAAGAATATGTTTGTTGTTGTTGTTAGATGTCATTGAACCAAGTATGACTCATATGACCCTATAAACAACAGACTTGAGTCGTGCCCTGTTCTGTGTCATCCTTATCATCACTGATATCCTTGAACCCATTTCTAAAATCAATCCATATCATTAGGGTCTTCCTCTTTTTGCTGACTCTCCATCTTTGCAAGCATGCTGTTCCTTTCCAAGAAGTAACCTCTCTTAGTATTATATCCAAAGTACGAGAGATGAAGCTTTTCTATCTGTGACTCTAAGGAGAACCCTGGTTATACTTTTTCTAAGACATATCTGGTTGTTATTTTTCTAGGGTCAAGATGAAGACACTAGCAGTGAGAGTTGTTGTTGTTGTTATTGTTGTTACTGCTGTCAAGTCACTTGCAACTCATAGAGACCCTATGTACAACAGGCTTAAACCCTTCTCTGCCCTGTGCCAATCTAATTCTCTCTGATACACAGCCCCCAATTACCTTAGTCACTGAATCAATCCACCTCATAGAGGGTCTTCTCCTCCTGCTCTGTCCCTCCACCCTACCAAACATGATGTACCTCTCTAAGAACTAGTCCTTCCTTGAAACATGTCCAGAGTATGTCAGACGAAACCTCAGAATCCTGGCCTCCAAGGAGCAGCCCAGTTTAATGCTCTCTAGGATGAACCTCTTTGTTTTCTTAGCAGTCCATGGTACATTCAATACTCATCTCCAGCACCACAGCTCAAAGGCATCAATTTACCTTCAATCCTCCTTAGTCATTGTCCAACTCTCTGATGCATAACAAGTGATCTCAAAGACCATGGCCTTTATCAGACACACCTTAGTTTCAAGAGTGACACCATTGCACTTTAGCACTTTGGAAAGGTCCCTAACAGCAGACATTCCCATCACAATACAGTAGTGAGAGTACTATTCAAAATCTGCAGATATTACCTGGCAAAGGAAAGAACCTAAACAATTTTTAAGCACCTTTCATATTCTACCTGGCTGCTCATCTCAAATATATAAATATGTTTCGGTATACCTATGCTCATTTCGGTATACTCATTTGTATCTAATAGATAAATAGACAATGATTATAATTAAATGCTTTATTTTACTAATAATCATAACAAATTGATCTTTTAGCACTGAGACTCTCCAGGTGGTTCAAATCCACTAATGATTCTCTGAAAGAAAGATGAGCAGTCTCCTCATATCATGATATACAGTCTCAAAAACCAAACAGAAGGTTACTGTGAGTCAGGACTGACATGATGGAAATGAGCTTGAGGGCTTGTTTAATGTCTTGTGTTTTTAATATTAATTTATAACTACTGTGTTTGAAGAATTATATTATGGCAAACTTAAACACGTATGCTACTGAAACATTTATAGTGTAAAATTTTGTAAAAAGTTAAAAATGAATTTGGTCGTTCAAATTTAATCATGTTTTAACTGATTTTACAGGGATATATTATAGAATAGACGTTAACTACAATACTCATTAAACTGGCCTTAGGAGACATGAGTTTTCCTCTAGTTTATTCTAACAAGTAATGCCTAGGTTCCTTTTCATAAGAAGTAGATTAGTTAAGAGAATTCCAGTTCTATATGTTTCTGTTGCACTCTAGTGGCCTAGTGGTAAAGAGTTATACTGTCAACCCAAAGATACACAAAATAAATCTACCAGTTGCTCTATAG
>NW_006400045.1:1375706-1377870 GCF_000299155.1 Elephantulus edwardii | reverse complement strand
TCATTCCTGTCACCAAGCCCATGTTTTCCGACTACTGGTTCTTCTTCTCTGTTCCCAACTTTTGCATTCCAGTCACCCATTATTATCAATGCATCTTGATTGCATGTTCGATCTATCCCGACTTTAAAGTTGGTGTATTTAGATAATTTTAAAATGTATCATCTAACAATCTTGGAAGAGAAAATAAGTGGTACTAAATATCACTGTAAGGAAATCAACACACACCTTGATGGTCCTAAGAATCCTGAGAAGAGTAATGATCGTACTCATTCTATTTCGAAAGTTTATATGTTCTTTCTTATAATATGTTACCAATTATCACTCCTAACAATATCTGTTTTTAATAATATTTCATGCTTGAAAAGGTAGAATTTCAGTGAAGAAGAGTAAGATCTTCAACAAAATGTATTAAACAGATATTGTAAAAATGGGCTTAAACACACCTGACATTATAAGCATGGAACACCTGACATTATAAGCATGTCACATTTCATCCTGTTATACATGGGGTCACGTTGAGTGAGAACTAACTTGATGACAGTTTAACAACAATCTAATCTAAACAACACATTTTGAAGATTTATCATTTAGTCGACTAGAATGAAAACAGATGAAAATATATGATTTTCTACTAAGACAAAAATCACTAATATTTCACAGCTGAAAACTTTATATGCCAATTAATACTAATTTTAATAACCCTGGACCTGTCCTTGGAGAGGGACATCATGCTTGGGAGGGTGGAAGCGCAAGAGAGGAAGGCCCTCTACGAGGTGGATTGATTCAGTGACTGGGGTAATCGGGATGGGTGTATTCGGACAGTGCTTTTGACACAGAACAGAGCAGAGTTTAGGGCTGTGGTGCATAGGGTCGCAATGAGTCACAAGTGACTCAAAGGCACATAACAACAACAACAACAACAACAACATGCTTAATTACTTCCATTTCATACTACATTTATATATCTCTGTGTCTAACTTTTACTGAGTGTGGCTGTACCTTTGATACAAACTCTTTATCCTTCTGCCTATGCACCCATAACAAACCCTGAAAATTGCACCTGAGCTTTGAGAATCTAAAACAAAGAAAAGAGATGTTGAAGAGATGAAAAGAAGATCTTAAAGGGCAATTCAAGGACACAAAGCAAATTATTATAGTGGCATGAGCAAAGATCTGGCATTGAAGAATGAAATACAGAAAAGGAAGGAATCTGAAAATCAGGTCTAAGGTTTGAGTTGCAATATTTAGAGATACTATGGGGAAAGTCTTTAATGATCAAGGAAGCAACAGAAAAAGATTGAGGAAATAAACATTATCACTTTATCAAAAAGAGCTAGACCACATTCAAATATTTCAGGAATATGATCAGGAGCCAATGATAAAGAGGAAGAAGTTCAAGTTGCAGTGAGACACTGGGAAGAAACAAGGCCTTAGTAATCAATGGCACACATCCTGTCTCTGTATCGTTTCAATCTTTATGTAGACTAGGTCATTCGGGAAGCAGGGCTTTATGAGGAGAAATGTGCCATCACGATTGGAGGTGGAATCATCAACAACCTGCGTTATGAAGATACACAACCTTGTTTGCTGAAAGTGAAGATCTGAAGAGCTTGCTACAGAAGGTCAAGGACTATAGTCTTCAATATGGATTGAAGTTTAACATTAATAAGACAAAGATGCTCACCACTGAGCCAAGTGGCAGCATCATGATAGATGGAGATTGAGGTTGTTAACAATTACAGCTTGCAAAGCTCCACAATCAATAGTCTTAACACCAGCAGTCAGGAAATTAAAAGAAGAATTCTATTGGGGAAAAAATGCTGTGGAGCTTTCTCAAAAGTTACAAATAAAGATACCATTTGACCCAGCAATTCCACTACTGGGAATATACCCTAAAGACCATAACATATCTCCAAGCAGATATATTCACACCCATGTTCCACGTGGCTTTGTTCACATAGCAAGGAGTTGGAAACAGCCTAAGTGCCCATCAACAAACGAATGGATAGAGAAGCTGTGGTATATTCACACAATGGAATAATACACTGCATTGAAAAACAAGGAACTCATACAATATTATTCAAAATGGGTGACCCTGGAAGAGACTATGCTGAGTGAAATATCTCAGCAACAAAAAGACAAATTACTGCATAGTGCTACTGTT
>NW_006400045.1:1372980-1375530 GCF_000299155.1 Elephantulus edwardii | reverse complement strand
TCTGCGGGTAGGGGCCGCTGTGGACGGGGCTGGGGGAGGGGCCGCGGAGCTCGAGGAGGCAAAGCCAAGGACAAGGAGTGGCTCCCCGTCACCAAACTGGGCCGCCTGGTGAAAGATATGAAGATAAAATCATTGGAGGAGATTTATCTCTTCTCCCTGCCCATCAAGAGTCTGAGATCACTTCTTCCTGGGCATGTCCCTCAAGGATGAAGTGATGAAAATCAAAATCATGCCAGTGCAGAAGCAGACACTTGCTGGCCGCCAGCAGACCAGGTTCAAGGCCTTTGTCTCCATCGGAGACTATAATGGCCATGTCGGCTTGGGCGTCAAGTGCTCCAAGGAGGTGGCAACTGCCATCCGTGGGGCCATCATCCTAGCCAAGCTCTCCATTGTCCCTGTGCAGCGTGGCTACTGGGGGAACAAGATTGACAAGCCTCACACCGTTCCCTGCAAGGTGACTGGGAGCTGTATCTCTGTGTTGGTACTCTGATCCATGCACCCCGAGGCACTGGAATCGTCTCGGCCCCTGTGCCTAAGAAGCTGTTGATGATGGTTGGAATTGATGACTGCTACACCTCAGCCAGGGGCTGCACAGCTACCCTGGGCAACTTTGCTAAGGCCACCTTTGATGCCATCTCAAAGACCTACAGCTACTTGACTCCAGATCTCTGGAAAGAGAAGGTGTTCCCTAAGTCTCCCTACCAGCAATTCACAGATCATCTTGTAAAGATTCACACCAGAGTCTCCCTGCAGAGAACTCAGGCTCCAGCTGTGGCCACCACATAGTGGATTTTGTATAACAAATAAAGTTAATTAAGTTCTAAAAAAAGCGATATATTATAGAGTATTATGGTTATCACAGGAATCCAGAATTAAGGTTGCATAGTGGAGTACATTCGGGGCAGGGGGTGGGTAGGGGAAGGTGGGTTTGTATACCAATGAAGAAGTTTCTCTTTTGCTTTTCAAAGAGAGAAACGAACTTTGGGGGGGTGGCGTAGAGAAAAAAGTGCAACAATGAATAAGTGGAAATCCAAAATATCTGTAAATATTCATTAAAATTAATAAAATAAAATAAAATTGCTATCAGAGTACTGAAAAGCAACGATGTCAGTCTAGAAACTAAAATGTGCCTAATCCAGGGCATAGCCTTCACAATTACTTGTTATGCTTCAGAGAGTTGGATAATGGCTAAGGATGCAAGAAAATTATTAATGCCTTTGAATTATGATGCTGGAGAAGAGTCTTGAACATATCATGGACTGCCATGAAAACAAATAGGTCTGTCATGGAAAGAGTAAAACCAAATTTCTCCATGGAAGCTAGGATTTTGAAGCTCTGTCTCATATGTTGTTGTTATGTGCCTGCAACTCATAGCAACCTTATGTACAACAGCCCTAAATCCTGCATTATCCTGTGCCAATCTCATTGTTTTTGACACATTTATCCCCAATACCTCAGTTCCTGAATCAATCCACCTCATAGAGGGTCTTCCTCTCCTGCTCTGTCCCTCCACTCTCCCAAGCTCGCCAAAGACTGGTACCTCCTTGCAACATGTCCAAATTATATCAGATGAAGTTTCAGAATCTTTGCCTCCAAGGAGCAGCCTGGCTTACCCCTCTTTAGGATGAATCCGCTAATTTTCTTAGCTATTGTTTTTGTTATGTGCCATCACGTCATTGGGACTCATAGCGACCCTATGTACAAGAGCCCTAAATGCTTTTCTATCCTGTGCCAACCTCGCTGTCTCAAACAGTACATGGTATATTCAATACTCTTCTCCAACACCACAGCTCAAAGGCATCAATTCTCCTTCTACTCTCCCTAGTCATTGTCCAACAGTCTGACACACAGCAAATGATTGCAAAGATGCACCTTAGTTTCGAGAGTGGCACCATTGCGCTTCAGTACTTTGTAGAGGTCCCTAACAACAGACTTTTCCATTGCAATAAATCTTTTAATTTCTTGGCTACTGGTGCCAAGAGTGTTGACTGTAGAGCCAAGCAACTAAAGCTGTGCACAATCTCAATCTCTTCACCATCCATCCTGATGCTGCCAAATGGCCCAGTCGTGACTCTTTGTCTTCTTGATATTAAGCCTCAATCTGTATTGACAGTTGTAGTCCTTGACCTTCTGCAGCAAGTGCTTCAGGTCCTCCTCAGTTTCAGAAAACAGGGTTGTATTATCTGCATAATGCAGATTGTTGATGGTTCTTCCACAAAGCCTGATGTCACACTTCTCCTCATATAGTACAACCTCTCTGATAATCTGTTAGGCATATAGGTTGAAAAGGTATGGAGATAGGACACTTCACTGGCAAAAATCCTCTCAATTTTTAATCATGCAGTGTTTCCTCGCTCTGTTCTGATGACGGCCTCCTGGTCCAAGTATAGGTCTCACATTATCACAATCAAGGGTTCTGGGATTCCCATTCTTCTCAGAGTCAGCCACAGTTTGCTATGATTCACACAGTCAAATGCTTTTGCATAATCAATTAAACATAGAAATACCTATGGTACTTTCTGCTTTCAGGCAAGATCCATCTAACATTAG
>NW_006400045.1:1364442-1372880 GCF_000299155.1 Elephantulus edwardii | reverse complement strand
TCCCTACCAGCAATTCACAGATCATCTTGTAAAGATTCACACCAGAGTCTCCCTGCAGAGAACTCAGGCTCCAGCTGTGGCCACCACATAGTGGATTTTGTATAACAAATAAAGTTAATTAAGTTCTAAAAAAAGCGATATATTATAGAGTATTATGGTTATCACAGGAATCCAGAATTAAGGTTGCATAGTGGAGTACATTCGGGGCAGGGGGTGGGTAGGGGAAGGTGGGTTTGTATACCAATGAAGAAGTTTCTCTTTTGCTTTTCAAAGAGAGAAACGAACTTTGGGGGGGTGGCGTAGAGAAAAAAGTGCAACAATGAATAAGTGGAAATCCAAAATATCTGTAAATATTCATTAAAATTAATAAAATAAAATAAAATTGCTATCAGAGTACTGAAAAGCAACGATGTCAGTCTAGAAACTAAAATGTGCCTAATCCAGGGCATAGCCTTCACAATTACTTGTTATGCTTCAGAGAGTTGGATAATGGCTAAGGATGCAAGAAAATTATTAATGCCTTTGAATTATGATGCTGGAGAAGAGTCTTGAACATATCATGGACTGCCATGAAAACAAATAGGTCTGTCATGGAAAGAGTAAAACCAAATTTCTCCATGGAAGCTAGGATTTTGAAGCTCTGTCTCATATGTTGTTGTTATGTGCCTGCAACTCATAGCAACCTTATGTACAACAGCCCTAAATCCTGCATTATCCTGTGCCAATCTCATTGTTTTTGACACATTTATCCCCAATACCTCAGTTCCTGAATCAATCCACCTCATAGAGGGTCTTCCTCTCCTGCTCTGTCCCTCCACTCTCCCAAGCTCGCCAAAGACTGGTACCTCCTTGCAACATGTCCAAATTATATCAGATGAAGTTTCAGAATCTTTGCCTCCAAGGAGCAGCCTGGCTTACCCCTCTTTAGGATGAATCCGCTAATTTTCTTAGCTATTGTTTTTGTTATGTGCCATCACGTCATTGGGACTCATAGCGACCCTATGTACAAGAGCCCTAAATGCTTTTCTATCCTGTGCCAACCTCGCTGTCTCAAACAGTACATGGTATATTCAATACTCTTCTCCAACACCACAGCTCAAAGGCATCAATTCTCCTTCTACTCTCCCTAGTCATTGTCCAACAGTCTGACACACAGCAAATGATTGCAAAGATGCACCTTAGTTTCGAGAGTGGCACCATTGCGCTTCAGTACTTTGTAGAGGTCCCTAACAACAGACTTTTCCATTGCAATAAATCTTTTAATTTCTTGGCTACTGGTGCCAAGAGTGTTGACTGTAGAGCCAAGCAACTAAAGCTGTGCACAATCTCAATCTCTTCACCATCCATCCTGATGCTGCCAAATGGCCCAGTCGTGACTCTTTGTCTTCTTGATATTAAGCCTCAATCTGTATTGACAGTTGTAGTCCTTGACCTTCTGCAGCAAGTGCTTCAGGTCCTCCTCAGTTTCAGAAAACAGGGTTGTATTATCTGCATAATGCAGATTGTTGATGGTTCTTCCACAAAGCCTGATGTCACACTTCTCCTCATATAGTACAACCTCTCTGATAATCTGTTAGGCATATAGGTTGAAAAGGTATGGAGATAGGACACTTCACTGGCAAAAATCCTCTCAATTTTTAATCATGCAGTGTTTCCTCGCTCTGTTCTGATGACGGCCTCCTGGTCCAAGTATAGGTCTCACATTATCACAATCAAGGGTTCTGGGATTCCCATTCTTCTCAGAGTCAGCCACAGTTTGCTATGATTCACACAGTCAAATGCTTTTGCATAATCAATTAAACATAGAAATACCTATGGTACTTTCTGCTTTCAGGCAAGATCCATCTAACATTAGCTACATTATCCCTAGTACCATGGCCCCGTCTAAACCCAGCCTGCATTTCTGGCAGTTCTCTGTTGAGGTGCTGTTCCAGTAATTTTTGGATAATCTTCAGCAGAATCTTGCTTGCATGATATATCAAAGATATTGTTCTATAATTTCCACACTCTGTTGGATCATCTTTCTTTGGAATGGGAACAAATATAGGTCTCTTCCCATCATTGGCAAGTGGTTGTCCTCCATATTTCTTGACACAACTTTGTGATCACGTCTAGAGCAGCATCTTTTAATTGAAATATGTCCATTGGTATACAATCAATTTCTGAGGCTTTATTTTTTTGCTATTTCCTTCAGAGCAGCTTGAACTTCTTCCTTCATCACCATAGGTTCTTGTGCTTATATGTTGTTGCATGAAATTCTTCTGTGTCTGCCAATTCCTTTCGGTACAATAACTCTATATACTCATTCCATCTTTTAATACTTCATGAATCTTTTAATATTCTGCCCAAAACAGCCTTAAGTATAGCAGTTCAAGGTTTGAATCTGTTCTTCAATTCCTTGTACTTAAAAAATGCTGAGCAAGTTTGGTCCTTTTGAATTTCTGACTCCAGCTCCTTGCACATTTCATTGTAATATTTTACTTTGTCTTCCCGCACTGCTTTTTGAAATCTTCTGCTCAGCTCTTTAATATCTTGAATTCTTCCCTGTGCTTTGGCTTTTCAGTGCTGTAGTGTAATATTCAGAATCTCTTCTGACATCCATTTTGGTCTTTTCTTCCTCCTCTGTCTTTGTAATGACCTTTTGTACTCTTCCTGGATGATACTCTTGATATCCTCCCACACCTCTTCTGGTTTTCACTCATTGGTGTTCAGATAGGATAGACTCAAGGTTTCGATTTAATTTTTCTTAGCTTCAGCTTGAACTTGCTTATGAGTAGTTGGTGGTCTGTTCCACAATCAGCACCTGGCCTAGTTTTCATAGCTGTTATTGAGCTTCTCCAGCAGTTCTTTCCCTGGATGTAATCAATCTGATTCCTATGCACACCGTCAGGTGAAATCCATGTGTATAACCTGAATTTATATTCTTATAAAATGTATTTGCCATGAATAAGTTGTTGATTATACAAAATTCAATCAAATATCTCCATCTTCATTTCTGTCAACATGTCCATGTTTTCCAACTACTGATCCTTCTTTTCTGTTCCCAACTTTTGCCTTTCAACCATCCATTATTATTAATGCATCTTGATTGCATATTTGATTGATCTCTTGGGCAATTTACTAAGAGTGACAGATCCTTGGAGAAAGACATCATGCTTGGAAGGGTGGAGGGACAGCTCACAGAGGGAGACCCCGGATGAGATGTATTTATACAGTGACTGGGGCAATGGGGGTTGGTGTATTGGAATTAAACTGGCTCAGAACAGGGCAAGTTTCAGAGCTGCTGTCACTATGAGTCACAGGTGACTTGACAGAACATAACAACAACAACAGTCAATGGAATACCAAAAGCATGTGTCAAATGAGAGATGTGGATGTCCATCTCTGGGTATATTCACCAATCTATGGCAAGAAACTTTGGAAGACAGTTGCAGGGCAGTCTAACTGGAAAATATTAGTGTTTGTTTTCATTCCCAAATTAGGTGATTCAACAGAACGTGGAAATTATTGATAAATATTAATACCATCTTTTGATTTCCTGTCTGCTATTATGAAGAGTGTTGATTGTGGAGCCATGCAAACTAAAGCTTTTGAAAATCTTAATTTCTATCTATCATAATGTTGCCAATTGGATAGTGATAAAAAATCTTTGTTTTCTTGATGTTGACCTTCAATCCATTTTGAAGGCTGCAGTCCTTGACCTTCTGCAGCAAGTGCTTCAGATCCTTCTCAGTTCCAGCAAGCATGGTTGTGTTACCTGCATAACACAGATTGTTGATGAGTCTTCCTCAAATCCTGATGTCACGTTCCTCCTCAAACAGTTCAGCTTTTCAAATGAACTTTTCTACATATAGATTGAAAAGGTGTGGAGATAGGTCACATTCCTGGCATACACCCGTCCCAATTTTAAATCATGTAGTGTTTCTTTGCTTTGTTCTGATGACTGCCTCCTCGTCCAAATATAGGTTTCGCATGAGCACAATCAAATGATCTGGGTTTCCCATTCTCAGAATTAGTTACAATTTGTTGTGATCTACCCAGTCAAATGTCTTTGCATTATAAATGATACACAGACAGACCTCTGGTACTCTCTGCTTTAAGGCAAGATTCATCTGACATTAGCTATAATATCTCTAGTACCATAGTCTTTTCTAAACAAAGCCTACACATCTGGCAGTTCTTTGCTGATCTGCTTTTCCAGTCATTTCCTGATGATGTGTATTGGGAAAGACAGTTATCAGAGACCTCTCCAGAGTACTAAAGAGCAATATCAGTCTGGAAACTAAGGTGTGTTTTATCCAGGCCATGATTTTCTCAATTGCTTGCTATGAGTCAGAAAGCTGAGCAATGAGTGGAGATGACAGAAAGAAAATTGATGACTATGAGCTTATGATGCTGAAGAAGAGTTTTGAAAGTAACATAGACTGCCAGGAGAACAAACATGTTCATTATGGAGTGGATAAAACCAGTCTGTCCTTTGGAAACAACGATTCTGAAGCTTCTTCTGACATACTCTCGGCATGTTGCAAGGAGGGCCGGTCTTTGGAGAGTGACATTGCTTGAAATCCTGCAGGGACAGTGTAAGAGAAGAAGCACATCAATGAGATGGATTGATTCAGTGGCCAGAATAATGAGGGTAGTTGTGTCAGAGGCAATAAGGTTAGCACAGGATAGATTAGGTGGCACGGATATTGTACATAGGGGCACTATGAATTGTAAGTGACTCGGCGGCATATAACAAAAACAACATTATTAATATCACATGCAAGCAAAATACTGTTGAAGACCTTTGAAAAATGGCTAGAAAAGTATGAAGAGTAATATCAGGTAATCAAGCTGGATTTATAAGAGGTCATGAGACAAGGAATATCAAAGCTCATGTTAGATGTATTTTGCTTAAAAGCACAGAATAACAGAATGTCTGCTTGTTCTTTATTGACTATGCAAAAACATTTGACTGTGTGGATCATAAAAAAAATATAGCTAATATTGAGAAGAATGGGAATCTCAGAACACTTAATTGTGTTCATGCAAAACCTAAATATTGACTTGTTTCCTGCTTATGGAAACTTTGGTGGCCTACTGACAAAAAGTTGAGATGCAATCCCAAAGGCACCTGGTTTGAGTCCATCAGCTAGCTGCTCCCTGTGAGAAGGATGGGAAATCTCCTCCTGTAGTTTTAAGTGGCCTTGAGTCAATTATGACTCATAGATATTCCATTAACTGTAGATTGAAACTCTTCTAATTCTGTGCTGTCATTGTAATGCAGAATATATTTGAGTCCTTTGACTCAAACATTACATCAATTTATCTAATTCAGTATCTTTCACTCCTTCACAGATTCTCCATCTTTCCAACCAAGAAGTCCTGTTATAAGCAGTAGCACCCCTTCTATCTGTATTTTCAAAAATGTTAGACTTTACATCAACTTTCCCTCTAAGGAATATTCTGCTTGCATTTCTCCAACACATATGTTTGTTTTTTTGGCCTGAGTCAAGCACATATTATCTTTAGACTTAATTCATTTATCTTCAGTGTTTTGGGGAGATCCCTGCCAGCAGAAATTTCCTTTTTTTTTAAAAGGTCACCATGAGTGGGATACAATTCAGTCTTAGTAGGTGTTTTAGTTTGTAGATTTATTTAAAATCACATTTATTTATAACAGTAACTGGTAGCCTTTTATTTATATATTTTGCATTTATTTTACTTTAAACATTCCCCTACATTAGTCCAAGAGATAAAATTATTTGTTCCATATTTTAAGAACATTTGAGTGTCCACTCTCTCTTTCTTATACCTCAATTCATATATTTTACTGACAGTAGTTTCAGGACTAAGACAGGCCTGTTTTGACCCATTGTCTTTTCAATCACTTGCTATGCGTCTGAAAGCTGGACAGTGATTAAGAGTGACAGAAGAAAACCCGATAACTTTGAATTGTGTTGTTGGAGGATAGTAATGAATATTCCATGGCCTCCCAAAAGCACAAATAGATATATCTAGAGGAAGGTGAACCTAGCTTAATTACTGCTTGGAGGCAAGGATGGTAAAGCTTAGTCACACATAATTTGGGCAAGTTGCTAGGAGATGCTATTGCTTGGAGAAAGACATAGTGCTTGGAGAAGTGGAGGGATGGGGACGGAGAGGAATACCCTCAAACAGGTAAACTGACACAATGGCTGCAGCAATGGATTCTGTTGTTGTTGTTGTTGCTATGTGCCATTGAGTCACCTGCAACTCCTAGAGACCCTATGTACAACAGTCCTAAACTCTGCCCTATCCTGTGCCAATCTCACCATCTCTGACACTCCTGCCCCCACTACCCCAGTCACTGAATCAATCCATCTCATCGAGGGTCTTCCTCTCCTGCACTGTTCTTCTACCCTCCCAAGCATGATGTCCTTCTCCAAGGACTGGTCTCTCCTTGTAATATGTCCAAAGTATGTCAGATGAGGCTTCAGAATCTTTGCCTCCAAGGAGCAGGCCAGCTTCACCCTCTCCAGGATTAATCTGTTTATTTTCCTAGCAGTCAATAGTATATTCAATACTCTTCTCCAACACCACAGCTCAAAGACATTAATTCTCCTTCAATCATCCGTAATCACTGTACAACTCTCTGACGCATAGCATTGCAAAGACCATGGCATGTATCAGTCGCACTTTAGTCTCCAGAATGACATCTTTCCACTTCAGCACTTTAGAGAAGTCTCTAACCACAGACTTTGCCATTGCAATATGTCTTTTTATTTCCTGGCTGCTGGTGTCAAGAGTGTTGACTTTGGATCCAAGCAAACCAAAACTGAACAATCTCAATCTCTTCACCATCCATTATGTTGCTGCCAATCAGCCCAGTGGTGAAAATCTTTGTTTTCTTGATATTGAGTCTCAATCCATACTGAAGACTGCAGTCCCTGACCTTCCACAGCAAGTGCTTTAGGTCATCCTCAGTTTTAGCAAGCAGGGTTGTGTCACCTGCATAACATGGACTATTGATGATTCTTCCTCCAGTCCTGATGCCACATTTCTCCTCATAGAGCCCAGCCTCCTGGATAACCTGTTCTGCATAAAGATTGAAAAGGTATGGAGACAAGATAAAGCTCTGGTGTACACCTTTCCCAATTTTGACCATACAGTGTTTCCTTGCTCTTTTCTGATGACTGCCTCCTGGTCCAAGTACAGGTTTCACATCAGCATGATCAAGTGTTCTGGGATTCCCGAGTCACAAATTATGAGGTTGGTACACGATAGGGCAGGGTCAGATCTGCTGTCCATGAGGTAACTATAAGTCATACTTAACTTTACAGCATCTAACAACAACAACATTGACAGTAGTTTACTCTTCTTTATAGCAGTCTCTGAATTCTACATATGTACAAATATTTATTTAATCATTATTGTAATAAATTTTAAAATTTTACTCTGTTGCGAGGCACCTCAGGAAACAAGACTGATGATCTCCTCCAAAAATGTAGCTACCTTGAAAATCTTACTATACACATAATGTCTTTTCCATGTAAATTAATTCAATAGCCACTAACAATAATGATGAAAACAAAGTGTATTTTTCTAATGCCTCCTAAGGATATTCAATATTCTGAAATTAGGATTCCGGTGATTTTGAATTTGTTATTGATTTGCCTGTTTGAATGTGTATTTTTTTATGTTTAGAACTATATGTTTGTAGTTGATATGCCCTGAAATATTCCACTAAAATATGCATATTTTTCATTTTGAGGGAGATTTTGTAGCAGATGAACCTCAATGATAGGTATAAGAAGAGTAGCATCACATGAAAAGTGAAATTTTCTTATTTATTAAACTGAAAGTATGAGATATGAATTCTGAACTCTCATGTATGCTCTGTGTACAACCACAAACACCTTGAGGGGCACCCAATAAGTACACAAGAATATTTAGGAGATGAAAAATACAAGTTATAGTTTTGATAGGTTAATTCAGATAAATTATGTGAGATTAAATAACAAGCATTTGATGTGGTTAATATTTCCTAAAGTTCCAGATATTGTAACTACTCCATGAGCTGTTGTTGTGTGCTCTTATGTTGGAGTAGACTCATAGCTGACCCTGCAATGAGTTTTCAGAGTCTGTTTATCTGTTAGGAGGAGATTGCCCATATTTCTCCTGGAAAGCAGCTCGTGGATTCAAATTGCAGGACTTTGAGTTGACAATGTAACTCCTTACCATTGTTATATGCTTTTAAATCAGTACATATTCATAGTTGACCCTATAGAGGATTTTCAGTAACCGTAAATTTCACACAAGGAGACTTCTCATTCTTCCCATGGAATATGATTGATAAGGATTTTCCCTACAGCTCTACATTATCATCACTTACCACTGTCAAGTCAGGACCAACTCACAACTGGCCTTTTGTGGGATTTTGGATGCTGCTAACTGTCTAGAAAAAGACAGCTCAT
>NW_006400045.1:1361726-1363257 GCF_000299155.1 Elephantulus edwardii | reverse complement strand
GAGGAGGAATGTGGCATCAGGATTAGAGGAAGATTCATCAACAACCTATGCTTTGCAGATGACACAACATTGCTTGCTGAAACTGAGGAGGATCTGACACACTTGCTGCAGTAGGTCAAGGACTGTAGTCTTCTCTTCTATACTGATTGTAGCTCAACATCAAGAAGACAAAGATTCTCACCACTGGGCCAATTGGTTGCAGCACGACAGATGAAGAAGAGACTGAGATTTTAAACAGTTAACAGCTTGCTCAGCTCTATAATCAATACTTTTAGCACAAGGAGTCAGGAAATCAGAAGATTAATTGCATTAGCTAAATCTGCTGTCAGGGACCTTTCTAGAGTATTGAGAAGCAGCAATATAAGTCTAGAAACTATGGTGTACTTGATCCACTTCAGGATCTTCGCAATTATTTGCTATGCATCAGAGAGGTGGATGCTAAGGATGATAGAAGAAGAACTGATGTCTTTGAGTTGTTGTGCTAGAGAGGAATCTTGGGCATACCATAGACCACCAATAAAACAAATAGGTCTGTCTTGGGGAGGGTGAAACCAAGTTTCTCCTTGGAGTCTGGAATTTTGAAGCTCCTTCTCACATTCTTTGATGATGTGGCCAAGAGGAACCTATCCTTGGAGAAGAACATCATGCTTGGGAGAGTGGAGGGACAGCACAGTAGAGTAAGACCTTGGATGACATGAATAGATACTATAATCAGGGACACTGATGTATGTGTGTCATAGTCAGTGAGACTGACTCAGGACAGGACAGACTTCAGAGCTGTTGTAAATAGAGTTGCTATGAGTTGTAGGTGACTCAATGACACATTACAACAACATTAGAGAGCTGAGCAATGACTAAGGATGATAGAAAACTAATTGATCCTTTTGAGTTGTGCTGGAGAAGACTATTGTATATACCATGGACTGTGCGGAGAACAAACAGATTCATCCTGGAGAGGGTGAAATCAGGCTACTCGTTGGATGAAAAGATTCTGAAGCTTCACCTGAAATACTCTGGGTATGTTTCAAGAAAGGACCAGTCCTTGCAGAGGGACATCATGCTTGGAAGAGTGAAAGGACAGCCAGGAGAGGAAGACCCTGGATAAGATTGATTGACACACAGATTAGAGTAATGGGGGTGGCTTTGTTAGAGATGATGAGGTTGGTTTAGGAGTTCAGAGCTGTTGAACATAGGTTTTCTATGAGTTGCAAATGACTTGTTAGCACATAATAACAATAACAACAAAAGGTACTTTAACATATCTTCAACCAGCATTTTCATCATGATATCAGGTTGTTTAATGGGTGATGTTATATATGTGTTAAAATTAGTGCATCCAATACTTAACTTGAAAATCATTGCTTTTGTTACTAAATTACAATATAGAGAGAGACCTGTTGGCCTAGTGGACAGGAAATGATGCTACCAAGCCTAAGTTGAGTGACTCTAATCCACGGTCCTCAGGCCTGTTTTTAATTGTGTTTGGACAAACACTCTTCTAGGACATATAGCCCTGGTGTGTCCACTTGCC
>NW_006400045.1:1342103-1352503 GCF_000299155.1 Elephantulus edwardii | reverse complement strand
ATTTCTTCCCTTTGCTTTGGCTTCTTGGTGTTTTAGTGCTGAAGGACTGTGAGCAAAGTTAACTTTTAACCTTCTCAGGCAGAAGCCATAAAAGCTCACAAAACTATGAGAAAGCTAACTTTTGACGCCTTTTTAGAAAAACAGGGCCATAAACTATTCAGAAAAACAAGGTCATAAAACGGCTCACCCACATCTGGGAGCTCAGATAAGGAGGGAATTCCAGGGGTTGTTTTTCTGAACCTTCCCCCCCTCCCTTTTTGCGCTGACCCCGCTTGCCACATGCCAACTCACTTTTAAATGCACCAATCAGACAGTTTTCCTCACTTACCCATGCGTGAACCCATGTTTGCGGGGGTTATTGCCTTTTATAAGCTGTGTGTACCCCTAGCTTGGGGCTCAACTCCTCTGCCTCTGTGTAGGTTATGAGTTGTGCCCCAGCGCACTGGAAGGAATAAACTCCTCATGCTGATTGCATCAAGGACCGTCTCTCGTGAGTGATTGGTGCTGGCATCTGATCTTACTGGGGTCCGGCTCTGCGGATCCAACATTTGGTGCATTGGCCGGGAAACGGTGACAGCCCCTCACTCCCGACAACAGGACACCCCTTGGAAGTAAGAATGGTGCCTCTGTGTGTTCTGTCCCCTGTGCTTTTCTCTCTCTGTCGAGTGCGCACTTTTAGTTTTATAGCTGTTTCTTTTCCCATGAGGGAGCTGAAATAGTGACCAGCAGACGTGCTAGGAAGGTCACAGGCTGCTGCCTTGGGGGACGCCCCAGGAGGTATGGAGGGCCAGGGACACCTAGTAGCCTCCTCTGTATTCTACCAACGGATTGAACCTGAGGAATCCTGTCTGGTAGTGGAAACGCCGGGGCCTCAGGACGCGCTATTCAGTATCTTTATCAGAGTCATCACGGCCGCTGTCTGGTTGTCTTTGTGTTTCTCCTTGTCTCTGTCGGATTTACTATGACTGAATTACTAACTATGAGACAGACGGTAACCACCCCCCTTAGTTTGACTCTAACTCATTAGACTGAAGTAAAAAAAAAAAGCTCATAACCTGTCAGTGGAGATCAAGAAAGAGCCATGGCGGATCTTCTGTGTCTCTGAGTGGCCCACCCTTGGTGTGGGGTAGCCCCAGAGAGTTCTTTTGATCTGGCTGTAATTTACAGTATCAAGTCAGTTGTTTTCCAGAAGATATGAAGACTATGATTACCGATACAAAAGAAGATCACCTTCTCCTTATTATAGCTGATACAGATCACAATCAAGATCACGTTCTTATAGCCCAAGATGCTATTGATAAAAGTGAATGTTTGCTGTTGAAAACATGTTTGGTTTAGGGTAGTGTTTTTTATTACTTTGTTATTTTTTTGTTTTTGTTATTCCTTGGCCTTTATTGTCTCTTTATCTATTTCTCTTTTTCTCACTATTTAAAAAAAAATAGTTCTGGTCTCCAAGCTTCTATTCTCACCCACTCTTTAAAAAGACTTTAAAACATCTTTGCTTTAGTTAGCATCTATACTTTGTTCACTGTATTGCTGTTTTTCACGCTTCATGTTCTTCAAGATGTAATAATTACTAAGTAGTTAAACATCTAAGAAACCTCAATGTTATGTTTAGTAAATTATTATGTTTACTTTTACAGAAAATTCATTTTTAGCTTATCAGATGAAGAAAGAAATTGAAAATTTTAGAGCTTCTGTGTTAGGCATTGTCAAGAGACTTGCATTTTTTCTATTTTGAGTAAAGTAACAAAGTAGCTCAGTCATGTCAAATTTGTCAGAGGTGGCATTGAAACAATCGTTGAATATAGAATGTTTGAGGCTATAAAAAAAGCCACGGTCATTTGTTATTGACATACAAAATTCTTGAACCCTAAAAATTAAGATTTTGTTCTTTAGAAGTGATAAACTTGTGGACTCCTATACAACATGTGTTTTAAATGCATTTGTTAAACCTTACAAACTTGAAATGTGATTTTTGCTTTGTTTTTGTTAAACTTATTGACGTTTAAATATCCCACTGCTCCTCCCCTAACACCTAGGCAGGCTGCCGCCCTAAGAGAGGCTTAGGCTGCCGGACCTGGAGCAGCCAAAAGTGGGGTAGGGGCATCTGGGGAAAGTGTACAGGGGCCAGCTCTGGGAACTCGCAGCAGGAGAGGGGCCACCCCTGATAGTACATCGGTGGTCCTACCTCTGCGGGCAAAAGGCCCCCCACTCCCAGGAGCTACAGAGGGAGACCCCCCCTTTCCAGCTTCTTCAGTACTGGCCTTTCTCCTCGGCTGATTTGTACAATTGGAAAGTTAACCATCCTCCCTTTTCAGATGACCTGCAGCAACTCATTAGGCTTGTTGAGTCCCTCATGTGCGAGAGAGAATTCTCCTGGAGGCACGAAAAAACGTGCCTGGAGCTGACGGGAGACCCACCCAACTCCCCAATGAAATAGACTGAGAGTTTCCTTTGACGTGACCTACCTGGGACTACAACACCGCTGAAGGTAGGGAGAGACTAACGATCTATCACCAGGCTCTTGTGGCAGGTCTCCATGAGGCAGCCAGATGCCCCACCAATTTGGCTAAAGTAAGAGAAATCAGTCAGGGGCCCACTGAAGCACCTTCAGTGTTTCTAGAAAGGTTGATAGATGCCTATCGGAGGTACACCCCATTTGATCCTACCTCTGAGGATCAGCGCTCATCTCTAGCGATGTCTTTTATTGGACAGGCAGCCCCTGATATTAAAAAGACATTGCAGAGGCTTGAAGGGTTACAAGATTTCTCTTTAAAGGACCTAGTGAAAGAGGCAGAGAAAGTGTATTAGAAGAGAGAGACGGAGGAAGAAAAAGAGAAGAGAGAGAAAAAGAGAGGAAAAAGAAGCTAAGTGTGACAGACGGCAGGAGAAAAACTTAACAAAGATTTTGGCTGCGGTAGTACAGGATACCAGAGAGAAGCAAAGAGCTCCTGGAAAGGGAAGGCTAGGTAAGACAGGGTACCTGGGCAACTGCACCCCGTTAGATAAAGACCAATATGCCTACTGCAAGGAAAAGGGGCATTGGGCAAAAGAATGTCCCACGAAGCCTGGAAAAGCGGCTCCTAGAAAAGTGTTGGCCCTAGCAGGCAAAGACTAGGAGAGTCGGGGCTCAGACCCCCTCCCCAAGCCTAGAGCCACTCTTAAGCTGGAGGGGAAGCCAGTCGAGTTCCTGGTGGACACCGGAGCTCAGCACTCAGTTCTGACCCAGACCACAGGTCCCATGTCATCTAAAAGATCGTAGGTAATAAGAGCTACCGGTCAGCGACAGTACCAATGGACCACCAACAGGACTGTAAATCTGGGAACAGGGCAAGTGACCCACTCCTTCCTGGTAATACCTGAATGTCCAGCTCCCCTGCTAGGAAGAGACCTTTTGACCAAAGTAGGGGCCCACATAAACTTCCTTCCGAATGAGGCCCAGCTTACAGGCCAAGACTTAACCCCTCTAAGTGTTCTGACTCTAAAATTCGGAGATGAGTATCGGCTCTAGGAAAAACTCCCAACACTTCCAGACCCACCAAGTTGGCTGGAGTCATACCCAGAAACATGGGCTGAGACTGCCGGAATAGGGCTGGCTTGCCAGCAGCCTCCTGTTGTCATTGAAATAAAGGCTGCCGCCTCGCCTGTGGCAGTCAGACAATACCCTATGAATCAAGAATCCAGAGAGGGGATAAGACCTCACAGTCCCCCTGGAATACACCTCTGCTGCCCATGAAGAAACCAGGCACTGGCAATTACTGACTTGTCCAAGGGTTCGTAAAAAGCTCTCCCACTACCTGGGAGACAGAAGAGGGAAAGACAGTGTTGCCTAAAGATGCAGCAACCCAGTATATACAGCAGTTACACCAACTGATGCACTTAGGAGAGAAAAACCTTAAACTCCTAGTGCAGAAGTCACCCTACTACATCTTAGACCTAAAAGAACTAACCACGGCTGTAGCCCAGAGTTGTATGCCCTGCCAGCATGTAAATGCCACCAAGTTCCCTAAACAATCGGGAAAGCGGCTCAGAGGCAACCGACCTGGAGCATACTGAGAAGTAGACTTCACTGAAGTAAAACCCACCAAATATGGAAACAAGTACTTGCTAGTTTTCATAGATACTTTTTCAGGATGGACTGAGGCCTTCCCAGAAAGAAGGAAACGGCTCAAGTCCTCAACAAGAAAATATTAGAAAAAATATTTCCCAGGTTTGGAATACCTAAAGTCATTGAGTCTGACAACAGGCCTGAATTTGTTGCCCAGGTAAGTCAGGGATTGGCCAAAATCCTAGGGACTAATTAGAAATTACATTGTGTATACCGTCCCCAGAGCTCAGGGCAGGTAGAGAGAATGAATAGAACTCTAAGAGACCTTGACTAGATTATCCATTGAGACTGGCATACAAAATTAGTTAGTCCTCCTTCCTGCTACCGTCTTTCGAGTGCGAAATACCCCTAACCATTTTGGCTTAACCTCTTATGAAATCATATTCGGGGCCCCTGTTCCCCTGCCCTCTGCCCATTTACAGGATACTGCTGAGAATCTCCCCAGCTAAGAGCTCTAGAGACTGTGCAGAAAGACGTCTGAGAGTCCCTGCAAGAAGCCTACCTGCCCAGAGATCTGTCGGTACCTCACCAGTTCCTGGTCGGGGACTCCGTCTACCTACGCAGACATCGAGCTGGAAACCTAGAACCACGCTAGAAAGGACCTTTTGTAATTCTTCTCTTGTTGTTAACTTTTAGACCTTGCATATTAAACTGACTAGTCACCTTTATTAGAGAAAAAATAAGTACAGTGAAAGTCTTAATGCTAAGACAACAGTATCAGGCTCTTCATCTGCAAGACCATGATGAAATCACAGACTGCTCCCAGCTCTAGGATTAGAACTGTACCTACAAAGAAAAGGGGGGAATGAAGGACTGTGGGAAAAGTTAACTTTTAACCCTTCTCAGGCAGAAGTCATAAAAGCTCACAAAACCATGAGAAAGCTAACTTTTGACCCCTTTTTAGAAAAACAGGGCCATAAACTACTCAGAAAAACAGGGTCATAAAACGGCTCACCCACATCTGGGAGCTCAGATAAGGAGGGAATTCCAGGAGCTGTTTTTCTGAAACTCCCCCCCCCCCTTTTTGCACCGACCCCGCTTGCCACGCACCAACTCACTTTTAAATGCACCAATCAGACAGTTTTCCTCACTTACCCATGCGTGAACCCATGTTTGCGGGGTTATTGCCTTTATAAGCTGTGTGTACCCCTAGCTCGGGGCTGAACTCCTCTGACTCTGCGTAGGTTGTGAGTTGTGCCCCAGCACACTGGAAGGAATAAACACCTCATGCTGATTGCATCAAGGACCGTCTCTCCTGAGTGATTGGTGCTGGAGTCTGATCTTACTGGGGTCCTGCTCTGTGGATCCAACAGTGCAATATTCAGAGTCTCTTCAGGCGTCCATTTTGGTCTTTTTTTATTCTTTCTTTCTTTGTAATGACTTTTTTGCATTCTTCATGAACAATAGTCTTAATATCTTTGCACAGCTCCTTTGGTCTTTGTCCATTACTGTGCAAGGTCTCAAACCTATTCCTGAGTGGTTTTTAAATTCATGAGGAATAAACTTAAGGGCAAATTTTTATTCCTGTGGTTATGATTTAAAGTTCTTTAGCTTAATTTGAACTTGCATATGAGCAGTTGATGGTCTTGTACCACAATCAGAACCTGGCCTAGTTTTCACTGCTGATATAGAACTTCTTCCACAGATGTAATCGATCTGACTCATGTGCATCCCATCAGTCAACTCCATGTGTATAGTCTGTGTTTATGTTTCTTAGAAAAGGTATTTACTATGAATAAATAATTGATTACACAGAATTCTATCATTCTATCCCTATCCTCATAGTCTGTTATATTTTGGAAATAGATGGTCAGTTCTTCTTCCTAGTCTGTCTTAATTTGGATGTTTAGTGTTAGAACAATATCTGACAGACAAGCATTTTAATCTAGCAGATGAAAGACACTTCCCTTACAGATATAACCAATGCATTCACTGTCACCCCTACCGCTAAGCCCATGTGACTTGTCTATTCCCTTTCCTTGCTAAATCCCCATTCCTTGTCCACTTGGCTACTTGATCAAACCCTCCTTTCCCCAGACACCTCTTAATATGATCACAAGTCACTTCTGTGATGCCTTGCACCACACACTACTACTGGTTCTCATGCTGCTGTCTATCTCTTGTTTAGGAGGAAGTAAGTTCAATTTCCCAAGTGGGGAAGAGGTGGGACCAGAAGGGTGAGGATGAGTATGGGTGAGATCATAGGGATGTGCAATTTGTTGGGTGGAGGGAGGGAGTAAAGGAAATGGAAAGATCCAGCAGGGACTTAAAAAGACAGCGTAATAACGGGCATAGTCCAATGGTGAGTAATTTTATAAAACATAATATGTGGGAACAATGGTATGAAACCCCATGTGAATGAAAAATAGTAAAATAAAATGTGTTTTTATGGGAAGCCAATACTAAATATTTGTAATAATTTGAAGGCTATTTCAGAATATGGGAGAGGTGAGGTGCAGGCCAGAGTTCATCCTAAGCCCTAAGGCAATCCTTAGGGGTTTACCAGATTCTTGCATTTGTTAACACCTCCCTCCTGAGTCAAAGGGAAGGTTTTCAATAGAAAGAGCTTGGCTTAGATTGTATTGAATTCTCTTTGTGATTTACTTCCTGATAATTGTCAATAAAGATTCAGAGAAGCTTGGCTTGGGGGCTTCAGTCAAGAACTGCTGACCCCGTGTTTTAAGCTCTCTGCTCTATCTCATTCCTGGCTGTGTGTCTCATTATTAATAATTATAAAATTACTTTACCATCAGTCTGCAACATTTTTTAACTTTTTTAAGTAACAAATATAAAATAAAAAAACCCCACAAAAACTAAAAAGAGACGAAGGAACACACAGAAACACTATATCAAAAAGAACTGACTGACAATGAAAAATTTGCAAATATATCATATGAGGAAGAATGGCATGCACTTTCTAAACAACACACCTCTAGAAACTCTATGAACTTTAAGAAAAGATAGTTATAGAAAAGCTTCAAGTCTTCTGTTCATAGGATCACTATGAGTTATGCTTGACTGGAGGGCAATCATCAACAACAGCAACATAATATGAACAAAAGCCAATGGTAATGAAGGAGGAACTTGAAACTGCATTAAAGACATTGACAAAAAAATAAGGCCCTAGAAATTGGTGGGATTCCAATTTACTTGTTTCTTTTAACAAATGCAGTCCATGGTGTGCTTACAAGTTTATGCTAGGGAATTTTGAGGTTAGTTGTGTGGCCAGTGTATTGAAAAATGCCCTATTTATTTCTGAAGGACCCCCGAACCGCTGGTCCTGTTCTGTCCCGAGTGGACGGTGAAGACCCAAGACTCCAAGACACTGGCTTGATGCAACAGCAAGAGATAAGAGGTTTATTGCGGGCTGACTCTTATCTCTGGCAAGAGATAGAGGAGCCAACTGCAAGCAGACAAAGTTGGGTTTTTTTATACACTTTAGGGGAATACAACTGGGTATCAGCTTCTCATTGGGTGATGAAAGCACAGTTTAAATTCATTGGTTCAGTGTTCGCTCAGGGTTTACACAGCATTTTTGCACGTAGCACTTGCGGCAGTCATGTAGCACATGTAGCAGTTAGATAGATCTTTAACTATAGGGTGGTGTCACAAATTCTTAAGTATACAATGAGTTCAAACTCCAGGGCAGTGGAAAAGCACAAGATACATTGGTTATCAGTCGGGAAACAAAGGCACATGGGTTATCAGTTGAGAAACAATCTTTGCTTGTTTGCTCTGCCTTTCTGCTAGCCATTCTTGAAATACTGTTGCCCTGGATACCTGGGTGTGGGGCTTTACTCGAGACAGAGGAAAAATTCCTGAGTTTAACTTAGCTGAGAACTATAGGGACTATTTTATTTTCAATCTTTTCAATTTCCATTTCCAGGAAAGGTAATCCAACAGAATACTTTGGATGTTGCACGGAGGCATCAGTGCTTGGAGAGTAACGTTATGCTTGGGAGGGTGGGGATCAGCACAGGAAGTGAAGACCTTTGATAAGCTGGATTGACTCAGTGACTGAAGTAATGAGGGTAGGTTTGTCGGAGACAATAAGGTTGTGTCAGGATAGAACAGAGTTTAGAGCTATTTTACATAAGGTCACAATGAGTTACAAAGACTCAATGGGATATAACAGCAACAATAACAACAACAAACAGTACACAAAGCTACCTACAACAACCAATACAAAAAAAATTGTAAAACTTTTACAGGGAAAAAGAAGAGAAATTATGCAGAGAAAATAAAAGGTTAGTTCTAATAATTTTGATAATTTTTTAAGATTAAGTATTCTTTTTCAATGAACAATATTATTCAACTAGAGATTGTTTTCTCATGCTCTGTCTCTAAAGATTTAGGGCTGCATGGATGACATGGCATCCCAACTTAAAATAGTTCCAGTTATTCTCAAGGCACATAAAAATTGTTTTATTTTGAAATATTTCCCCTTGATCTTGTTATCACACTTGAATTATGACATTTTGATCACTGGAGGGAAAACAAACACATCTGTATATAAAACCATCTGCTGAATATTTTCCTTTAAAAAAACCTATTTATTCTTTATAGAAAATACAATTCAGAGAAAGAATCCACAGTGACTCCTCTCATTTTAGTCAATATATACACTTTGTTAATTAATTTTATATTTTAATTTGGCTAAATTACACTTCTTGTTTTTTAAGCAAACAAACACAAGTCTAGATGTTGTCATGGAACATATTTTATTAGCATTTAATCTACCAGTTTTAAGCAGATATTCTTTCATAATATGAATTGTTGTGTTCCATCAAGTTGTGCCCAAACCATAGTTGATCCTCCAGTAGGTTTTCAGAGGCAGTAAGTCACACAGCATGAGACTGTGCATCATTCTTCCATGGAACACCTACCTGATGGAATCTGACCATTTACTTTTGGATTGGTGGTGCAATTTCTTACTGCTCATTAAACCACTTGAAGTTTTAAAACAGCAATTTTCCCTAAAGTTTATTCTGTCTCTTTAGTATAAATAGTATTCTGCATATTTTCTTCTTCTCCACTCTCTAACTTAATTATTTGGGTGGAAAGATAGTAAAAATTCCCTGCCTGTCAACCTACAGATGGATTTTAGGCTCACCAGTCTATATAATCTAGTGCTTGAATTCGCCATCATTTCTTATTCTGTTTATCCTTCAAATATATCAGCAAAAAGGACATAAACATGTGCATCCATATCTTTCTTATAAATTTTATATATGGTAGGAATCTGTGCTGCAATCCAAAAAGTGTGCAGATCAAGTCCATCAGCTTCTCTGAGGGAGAAGGGTGTGTAATCTTTTCCTGTAAGATGTGCTGCCTCTGAAAATCCACTGAAGGGTATTTATGGGTATGTTCTGACACAGTGGCACACAACAAAAGCAAGAAAACACTAACTGAAACATGTATCATGATACATTTTTTATGTTATTGTACTAACTCTGTTCTCTCTTTACAAAGAAGCATGGGATAAAGATGTCACAGGAAAACAGAATATTAGAAAAATTGCTCACTCACTCATCTACTTTAAGTTGGAAAGACTCCTAACTGACCCTCCACTGATGTTCTAAGGCAATAAATTACATGAGGAGTGATTGCTCAACTACTGAAGTTTATCAAAATTACAGCCAAGTTACATTGATAACTGATTATCAAAATTCAAAAGATGAAAGTAAAAAAAATGAATTCGTTTAGAAACATGGACGTGGTGACATAAATGAGAATAAAATTGTATGGCAGTAAATTATTCATTGGAAAAAAATGCATAGTGACAGTATAAACAACCTTATGAACAACAGCTTTGAACCCTGACCTATTCTATGCCATTGTCATAATTTCTCACATAAGTGAGCCCATTGCCACAGTTACTGTGTCCATCCATCTGGTTGAAAATCTGTCTCTCTTTTATTGATCTTCTACCTTTACAAATATGAAGTCCTTATTCAGAAAATAATATATCGTATCAATATGCTTCAGAGAGCTGGACAATGACAAAGGATGACAGAAGAAGAATAGGTGCCTTCAAGTTGTGGTGCTGGAGAAGAGTCTTGACCGTTAAGAAAACAAATCGTTCTTTCTTAGAGAGGGTGAAACCAAGTATTTCCTTGGAGGGTAGGAGTTTGAAGCTCTGCCTCACTTTGGGCAGATGTCCAGGAGAGATCAGTCCTTGGAGAAGGACACCATGCTCAGAAGGGTGGATGGACAGCACAGGAGAGGAAGACCTCGGATGAGATGGATTGATACAGTAATGAGTGATAGAGGTTGGTGTGTCCGAGTT
>NW_006400045.1:1339678-1340683 GCF_000299155.1 Elephantulus edwardii | reverse complement strand
TAAAGCACAAATAGACATCCATCCAATAAACCACAAATAGACATCCACCCAGTATTCTTTGTTTTTAATCAAATTAAGTCTGACATCAACAATTATATCCCTGGGGCCATGGTCTCTTCTAAATTCTGCTTGAACAGAGTTCTTGCTTATTTATTATGAACTTTAGCAATATTTTGTTTTCATGTAATATAAATAATATTAATTGATAATTTCCACATACTGTTGGATCTTCTTTCTTGGGAATGAGAACAAATATAGATGTCATCCAATCAGTCAATGGTATATCCCATCTGTATTTAAAAATAATTTTAAGAATAAATTTAAAGCATTGACGACAAAGGATTAAATGAGTTGTAAGATGTCATCAGCGATATCATCCATTAAAAGAGCAAAAGG
Organism: Elephantulus edwardii; assembly: GCF_000299155.1. Taxonomy (NCBI): domain Eukaryota; kingdom Metazoa; phylum Chordata; class Mammalia; order Macroscelidea; family Macroscelididae; genus Elephantulus; species Elephantulus edwardii. The sequence continues at coordinate 1,340,287 of NW_006400045.1, read as the reverse complement.
ATATTACAAAGAGAGAAAAAGGGGGGAAACCCAAAATACACAAAATGTATATCAGAAGGGAGTCTGAAAATTGCACTAGAGCATCAATAAGCTAAAGCAAAGGGAAGATTTGGTGAAGTAAAAGAGCTGAACAAAAGATGTTACAGGACATCTCAGGAAGACAAAGCAAAGTATTATAACAGAATGTACAGAGACTTAGAGTCAGAAAACAAAATAGAAGAATCGGTTAACATTTCTCAAGCTGGAGGACTGGAAAACAAACTCAAACCTTGAGTTGCAAAACTGATAAATGCTATGAGCAAAATCTTAAGTGATCGATGATGCATTAAAAGTGAAATAAAATAAAGAGGGAATAATTAGAGTCAGTTTCCTAAAAAGAATTCTCCAACAGTGAAATATTTCAGTAAGTAATATATGATCAAGAGTAAATGGCAATGAAGGAAGAAGTTCAAGCTTCACAGAAGACATTGGCAAAAAAACCAGTCACAGAAATCAGTGGGAATCAAATGAAACATTTCAACTAACACATGAGGGCCTGATATGTTCACCTGTCTATACTAGGAAATCTGAAGGAGAGCTGTTTTGTCAAATGACTGGAGAGGAAAATAT
>NW_006400045.1:1336886-1337913 GCF_000299155.1 Elephantulus edwardii | reverse complement strand
GTAGTCATCCTACAGATTTCTTGGCACAACCTGGTGAGAACAATCAGAGCAGCATCTTTTTATTGAAATATATCAATTGATATTCCATCAATTCTTAGAACCTTGGTTTTTGCCAATTCCTTAGGGGCAAACTGAACTTCTCTAGTCATTTCAGAAACTCCAGACATAGATTTTGGAGTACTGACTGCATGACAGAAGACAAAACACTGGATGTAGGCCCTTGGCCTTTGTCCAGAAATTCACTTGGACTCTGTGGAGAGTAGAAGGGTGGCAATGAGAGCTGTAATAGGACAGAAGGAGGCTCATCCTGCTGATCACGTGACTGGGATGAGTACATTCTTTCATTACTCTCTTAAGGGCAGGTACCAGTGGTAAGGCCTGTTCTAATAATTTTGCCAGTAATTCCATCAGTATCACAGTACAAGCAACTTTGACATTAACAACTGTGAAGATAATGAGTGGAAATAGACTCTTACAAGGTGATAGCACAATGGCTAAATCACATAATATCCTATTTTGTATACTGTATTATGTAAATCAAGACTTACATATCCATATTTCAATTTACAATAATCTTAAAAGAAAACAAAAACACAAAAAAACCCCTTAAATTATTGTGTCTTGTCTTTTCTGATTTATAGTGGCTCTCCATTTTATTCTGAAACTGTAAATCATAATGAAAGGAGATTGTCTATTTTTCTTCCTCAAAGCAATTGGTGGATTCAAACCACTGAGATACACAACCTTTGGGTTACTGGTGTACTCTATGGAATATAGCACCAGAGCTCATGTTCATAATACTTTGCTGCTTTTTGTTATGATTGTTAGGTGCAGTTGAGTTAAATGCAACTCAAAGAGAGTCAAATACAACTCACAGAGAGCCTGTTAGCAACAAATACAAAATCTGACCTATCCTGTTCCATTTTCATTATTTCAGACATATTAAGCCACGTCAGCAGTCACTATGTCAATGTATTTTGTTGAGGGTCTTCCTCTCCTTCACTGATCCTCTGCCTTTTTAAACATG
>NW_006400045.1:1332799-1335421 GCF_000299155.1 Elephantulus edwardii | reverse complement strand
GTTCGAATCCACCATATGCTCTGCCAGAGAAGGAGGGACAATTTCCTCCTGTACCAGTCAGATCTGATTTGACGGTACTTGCACAAATAATAACAATAATAACAACAATAATAAGTTATTTTACAAAAAAACCCAAAAAACCATAATGTCCCTCTACAAGGAATAGACTTTCCTAACAATAATATGCCCAGAGAATGAGAAAAAAAAAGCTTTGTCATGTTTGCCTCTAAAAAGGACTCTACCTGTACTTTCTCCAAGACATATCTATGTGTCCATCTGGTAGTCTGTGAGATATTCTGTACTGTCATCCAACATCTTAGCTCAAAGGTATATATACTTCCTTTTATTTCCTTTTTTTATTTTCCATCTCTAAGATGCATAACAAGTGATTAAAGAGACCACAGCCAGAAACAGATATGCCTTAGTCTTCAAACTGACATTGTTACTCCTCAGTAATTCGGAGAGATCTCTGAGTGCAAACTTTCTTAATGTGATGTATTGCTTAATCTCCTCATTGTTGATACCAATACTGTTAATTGTGGATCCAAATAAGGTGAATTCATTGATGGTTTCAATAATTTTTCGATCTCTCATGATGTTGCCTAGTGATCTAGTGGTCAGAAATTTTTTGGTTTTGATGTTAAGATGTAATCCTATAGAAGGCTGTAATTTTTTATTTTCTATAGCAAGCACTCTCAATCATCTTCACTTTCAGCAGTCAAGGCTGTGTCATCTGAATAACACAGGTTATTGATTAGTATTCCTCGGATCCTGATACCACATTCTTCTTCATAGAACTAAGCTTGTTGAATGATTTGTTCAGCACATACAAATTGAACATGTAATAGAGAAAATATACAAACTTGATGCTCACCTTTCCCAAATTTAAACCATTTTGTTTTCCATTGACTTGATGCCAAGCCATAGTTAACCTTCTAACAGGTTTTCAGAGGCAGTTAGTTGCAAGCCAGAAGATTGCTTATCCTTCTCCCCTGAGCATCCCACTTGCCTTTGAGACTGTAGCACTACTTCTTGCCACTAGAACAAACCATGTAATATTTTATTTTGTGTTTGGAAAGCAGTCTCTTGATTTAGGTATAGTTTTCACATAAGCACAATTAGGATTCTCCTTAGTGTTAACCAGAATTTGTTAAGATTCACACAGTCAAATGCCTTTCCAGGCAACAAAGCACAAACGGACATTTTTCTGGTATTTTCTGTTTTCATCCAGGATCCATCTGACATTAGAAATTATGTCTCTGGTGACATGCATTCTTCTACTCCTTCTCTGAAATTCTGGTAGTTCCCTGCCAATGCACTGTTTTAGTAGGTTTTGGAAGATATTCAGCAATATATTGTTTCATTCAATATTAATATGGTTTGATAATTCCACATTCCATCAGATCATCTTTTTTGGAGGGACAGGGTAATAAATATGAATCACTCCCAGTCTGTTGTGTGGATAACTTTCCTCCAGACTTCCTGGCAAAGACTGGTGAGCACATCAAAGCTTACATCATTTAGTTAAGAATTGTCAATTTGTACCCCATTAATTCCTTGGGTCTTATTGTTTTGCTAGTGACTTCAGTGCAGCTTGAAATTGTTCCTTTATCACCATCGGTCCTTTTTCATATGGTATTTCCTGAAATACTGTAGTATCACCCAATTCTTTTTGGTACATTGGGCTCTCTGTATTCCCTCTATCTTCTTTTAATGCTTCCCGGATCATTTAAGATTTTGCCTATACTGTCTCTCAGTATTGTAACTTGAGGCTTGGATTTCTTTTTCTGCTGTGTCATACTGAGCGAGTTCTTATTTTTTAGTCTCTTTTCTAGCTTTCTAGAATATTCTCTTGTGATACTTTGTCTTTTTGAGCTATAAATCTGTTCAGCTCTATTACTTCAACATATCTTCCCTTTGTTTCCAGCTTCTTGATACTGTAGTTCAACTTTCTATTACTATGAGCACATTTTTCTTTTCTTTCTTTTAATAAGGTCATAGTAATGTGTCCATAATACAGAGTATTATATTCCAAATATCTTGGTGGCAGACTAACAGTTTGGCACCTCTAAACCACCAGCCATTCTAAGAAATCACGATGAAGTAATCTTCTCAAGTTAATATTTACAGTTTGGGAGAAGATGGAAGGTCTCTATGAGAAAGAATCAATTTGATGGATATAGGTTTGTTTTGGTTTTATGGATCTTATTCCAACACCTGTTCATATAGAATCATTTAAAGCAGCTACTGTTTAATATTTAAAAATACTTAACTATATTATAAATACAACATTCAGTTAACATGTAGCTGAAGGTTATTAAATGGCTAGAATAGTACATGGACAGACACCGATCAAAAATTCAAGTTGGATTTAGAAGAGGTATTGGAAGAAGGGATATCATTGCTGATGCAGAATGGATCTTAGTTAAATTCAGAGAATATAAAAAAAAGATATTGATGATTCCAAGATGGTGGTGGTGGAGAATGCAGTGTGAAGAGCCAGAGAAATAGCAAGCTGCATAGAGACTGGCCACTATAGAGTCCTTCACACCACACAGAGACTGACCAACACAGCATGATGTGGACAGTAGGAATTCGAATCAGAACTTTTGTTGGAAAAAT
>NW_006400045.1:1320217-1321415 GCF_000299155.1 Elephantulus edwardii | reverse complement strand
TAGTACCACGACACCTTCTAAACCCAGCCTGGACTTACAAAAATATAATTCACCATGAACAAGTGGGATTCATGACAGGTGTGCAAAGATGGTTCAATATAAGAAAAACAATGTAATTCATCACATTAACAAAGCAAAGAACAAGAACTACATGATCCTATCAGTTGATGGAGAAAAGGCCTTTGACAAAATCCAACACCCTTTCCTGATTAAAACACTCAACAGAATAGGATTAGAGGTGAATTTTTTCAAGAGAGTAAAATGTATATATGCAAACCTGAGAGCCAACATTGTTCTTAATGGAGACATATTAAAGGCATTCCCCTTGAGAAATAAGAACTAGGCAAGTATGCTCGCTATCACCTCTCCTATTCAATATTTTATTGGAAGCCTTAGCGATAGCAATAAGGCAAAAGAAGGAAATAAGAGGTATACAAATTGGCCAAGAGGAGGTAAAATTATCTCTCTATGCATATGATATAGTATACGTAGAAAACCCTAAACACTCAGCAAGAAAACATAGTTGATCAATTCAGCAAAGTGGCAGGATACAAGATCAAAATACAAAAAAAAAAAGGATTTCTCTACAGCAACAAAGAGAATAAAGAGCTGAAGCTCAGAAAAACAATACCCTTTACAATCGCTACTTACAAGATTAAATACTTAGGAGTAAACCTAACCAGAAGCACAAAGGATCTGTTGAAAAAATTGCAAAACATTATTATAAGAAACAAAAAGAGAACTGAGAGAACTAGAGTGGTGGAAGAATATCTCTTGCTCATGGATAGGAAGATGCAATATTGTGAAAATGATGATACTTCCAAAGGCAATTTACATGTTCAATACAATCCTGATACAAATACCAATTCCATTCTTCAATGAGACAAAAAAGGCAATTTCCAATTTAATTTGGAATGGAAAGAGGCCTGGAATAAGTAAAGCACTCTCTAACAAGAGAAACAAGGTAGAAAGCATCTCACTCTCTGATGTCAAACCTACTATACTGCTGTGATGGTCAAGACAGTGTGGTACTGGTACAATGACAGATACATAAATCAATGGAATAGAATTGAAAATCCAGAAATCAGCCCATCTCAGTATGGTAAACTGACTTTTTTACAAGGAGATAAAATCAGTTAAGTAGGGAAATGACAGCATTTTTAATAAATGGTGCTGGCAAAATGGAAAACTATCTGCA
>NW_006400045.1:1309085-1318702 GCF_000299155.1 Elephantulus edwardii | reverse complement strand
GCATTGAAACAGAGGAGAGGGAGATCTGTTTAAAGGGATAAAGAATGGGTATTCTTGTCATTACAGAAGTCCAGAGTGAAGGCAGCATAGTGGAGTGAACGTAGGGAGAGGGATTGCATAACAATGATGGAGTTTTTCTTTTTCTTTTCAAGAAGGGTGATTTGGTGGGGAGGGGATGAGGGAGAAAAGTGAAATAATGTATGACTGGAAACCTTAAGTCTCTGTAAACTTTCATTAAAATTATTAAAAAATATATTGCCTTGTATTTTATTAATTATACAAATGCATTTGACTGTGTATCATAATTCTTTTTCATACAGTAGCTTTTATTATTCCTTCCATCTTCTTTTAATGCTTCCTGCATCATTCAAAATTTTCCACAAAGACTGTTTCAGAATAGCAACTTAAGACTTAACACTGTTCTCAAATATTTCAAATTGAGAAATCTAAGTTTGTTCTTCTCTTTTAGTTTTCTAAATCCACCTCTGAATATTTTATTATATTGCTTTGCTTCATCTTTTCGACTCCCTGCCCTTTAAAATTTCTTCTATTTCTTACTTTAACATTTCTTTATTCTATTGCAAGTTTCAGAATTGAAGAAGCCTAGTGTTGCAGTCATTGTAAAAAATAACATTTCAAGATCTTTTCTAAAGTACAGTGTTGTGAGTTTTAAAATGCCATACAGTGGTTTGCAAGGAAGAACTGTGAGTACAACTCTTACTTGTTACATGTACCATTCATGAAAATAAGAAAATTGAGATCTTTAGCTTTCTGAAATGGATTGAACTTGTAATCAAGATGCATTCATTATACATTAAAAGGGTGTCTAGAATGCCAATGTTGGAAACAAAGAAGGAATAGTAGTTGGAAAATATGAACTTATTGACAAAAATAGTCTAGAGATGAATCCACAAATAGTGGCTATGCATATGGACATTGCCTGACGCATTACACAAGAATCCAACTGACTATATTTGTGGACCTTGGTGGTGAAGAAGCTCAGTATCAGCAGTGGAAACAAAGCCAGATACCACCTGTAGGGAAAAAAATCATGTCCAAGTTCAAATTGAAAATGAGGAAAGAGAAGTAAGTCCAGAAGAATCAAAATCCAAATTTGGGTTGGCTTTGCTGGATATAAAAATCATATTAAGAATAGAGTAGATGTATCAATTACTAACAACAACAAAAAAACATAAACCTAAATGAATTGTGTGTTGATACAAAGGGTATCATCGCTGAAGAATGCAAAAGATCATTGCAAAGACAACTGGAAAGGAAAGACCAAAATTGATGTCAAAGAGACTATGAAACTTGTCTGTAGATTTGAGAACTTTAATCTGAGAGATATCTTAATATTTTCATGGTTTCATTACTGAAAAACAACAAAAATATTTGAAACACTTCAAGTAAGTAATAAACTTGAGGAACATAGATTGTGTCATCAAATAAAGAATTCTATAAGACTGAAATATATATATGTTGTTCTCTACTGTCGAGTCACTTAAGACTCATAGCAACCCTATGTACAACAACTCTAAAGCCTCCTCTATCCTGAGACAGTCTCACTGACTCAGACATACCTACCACCGTTGCTGTGTGTACTGTATCAATCCATCTTATTCCTGCATTGTCCCTCCATTCTTCCAAGCATGATGTCCTTCTTCAAGTTTTGGCCCTCCTAGCCACATGCCCAAAGTATATGGGACCAAACTATAAAATCCTAGCCTTCAAGTAGAAACTTGGTTTCACCCTCTCCAAGACAGACCTATTTGTTCTCTAGCACCACAACTCAAAGGCATCAATTCTTCTTCTGTTATGCTTAGTCATTGTGCAGCTTTCTGAAGCATAGCAAGTAATTTCCAAGACAATGGCTTGGATCAGGCACACCTAAGTTTCTAGATCCTTTTCCTTGCTTCTCAGTACTTTGGAGAGGTTCCTGACGGCAGATTTATCTTCTGGTACCAGGAGTGTTGATTGTGGAGCTGAGCAAACTGTAACTGTTAACGTCAACCTCTTCTTCATCTATTGTGGCAATTGGCTCAGCAGTGAGAATCTTTGTCTTCTTGATGTTGAGCTTCAATCCATATTGAATGAAGGCTATCATTCTTGAAATTTTTCAGCAAGTACTTCAGGTCCTCTTCAATTTCAGCAAGCAAGGCTGCGTCATCGGCATAACGTAGGTTGTAGTTGAATCTTCTAATCCTGATGCCAGATTTCTCCTTATAAAGCCCAGACTTCTGAATAACCAATAATATCTTCTGCATATAGATTGAAAACATATGGAGACAAGCACATATTCTTGATGCATCCCCTTTCTGATTTTGAACCATTCAGTGTTTCCCTACTCTGTTCTCAGTACTGCTTCCTGGTCCAAGTGTACATTTAACATAAGCACAATCTTGTGTTCTGGGGTTCTCATTCTCCTCACAATTAACCACAATTTGTTTTGATCTACACAGTCAAATGCCTTTGCATACCCAATGAAATGCAGGTTGATATTTCTAGTACTTTTTTATTTCTGCCAGGATTCATATGACATTGGCAATAATGTCACTAGGGCCAACTTGTATTTCTGGTAGTTTTCTATCAATGTACTGTTCCATTCGTTTCTGGATCATTATCAGCAGGGTTTCTCTTGAGTGGGTTATGAGTGATATTATACAAAATTTTCTACACTGTCGGTCTACTGTTTTTGGAATAGGAGTAAATATGGGTCTCTTCCAGTCACTTGGCCAGGTGGTTTTCCTCCAGATTTCTTGGCAAAACCTGGTGAGGATATCCAGAGAAGCATCTGTTTGTTTAATTATATCAATTGGTGTTACATAATTTCCTGGGGTATTATTTTTTTGTTAAGTCCTTCAGAGCAGCTTGAACTTCCTCCTTCATCACTATTGATTCTCGATTATATGTTGTTTCTTGAAATTCTTCTGTGTCCATCAATTCTTTCTGGTAGAGTAATTTTACAGACTTTACTCCTTCCATCTTCTTTTAATGATTCATAGATCATTCAATATTCTGCCCTTATCATCCTTAAGTATAGGCTTGAATTTGTTCTTTAGTTCCTTCACCTTAAGAAATGCCAAGCTAGTTTGGTGCCTTTGCTATTTGGACTCCAGTTCTTTGCACATTTCATTATTATACTTGGCTTTGTCTTTCCATGCCACACTTTCAAATCTTCTATTCAGCTCCTTAGCGTCTTGATTTCTTCCCTTTGCTTTGCCTTTTAGGCACTCTAATGCAATACTCAGAGTCTCTTCTGACATCTATTTTGGTCTTTTTTCTTCTTTTATCTTTGTGATGACCTTTGCATTTCTCATGGATGATATTCTTGATTCCTCCCACAACTCATTTAGTCTACTTTCATTAGTGTTCAAGACCTAAAATCTTTGCCTTACTTGGCTTTTAAATTCACAGAACAGACTCAAAGTTGAATTTTGATTCATATGGATTTAATTTAAATTTATTTAGCTTTAATTTGTACTTGCATACAAGAAGTTGAAGGTCTGTTCTGCAACCAGCACCTGGCCTATTTTTCACTGCTGATATTAAACTTCCACAGATGTAATCAATCTAATTCCTGTGCATCCCATCAAGTGAAATGCATTTGTATAGCCTGTGTTTATTTTTCTTATAAAAGATTATTTGCTATGAATAAATCATTAATTATGAAAAATTCTATCACTCTATCCCTAGCCTCATTTTTATCACCAAGTCCATATTTTCCATCTACTGATCCTTCTTCCTGGTTCCCAACTTTTGCATTCCAGTCATCCATTATTATTAATGAATCTTGGTTATATGTTCAACCTATTTCGGACTGCAAAAGTTGGTATAAATTATCAATTTCGTCCTCTTTGTCTCTGATTGTTGGTGCATAAATTTGAATGATAGTGATATTAACAGATCTTCCTTGTATGTGTATAGATGTTTATTATCCTGTCACTCACAACATTGCATTTCAAGATGGATCTAGAAATGGCCTTCTTAGCTATGAAACTGATTCCATTTGTTCCTCACCTTTTCATCTCTAGCAGTAGATCGACAACCAAATCTTATTTGAGTGTATTTTCTTTTCTTCTAAATTTTTTTTTGTATTTTTGTCTTTTATATAAAATCACTTTCTCTTTAACAACTTTCTTGATAATAGGTGGAAACTTAGTGTAATGTCCTAAACAGGTAAGCCTCATTTTAAATAGTCTTATAAATTATTTGCTTCAAGTTTTCACTTGAGTAACTTTTTCTAAGTCCAAGATTTTGTCATTAGATGTTTTACAATTAATAAACCATTTAATTTATCCAATTTTTTTTAAACAACAAAAGGAGGTAAGAAGAAAATCCATTTGTACATGAAAATCTTGTAAATAATTCATAAACAAATCATCCAAATATACTATTTAGGATTGTAACATGACATTTAAGGAATTAGTGGAAATCCTTTTTAAAATTTATTATCAGCTACTTTCTTACTCAGAACGCATCTTTCGTATAGTTAAATATGAAATTCACCTTCTGTGGTATAATTCTTTCCAAATATTTAAAAACTCTGACACCACTGACATCTCATTTATAAACATTTCAAATTAACTTATACAAACATCTGAAGGTTACTTCAATATCTTTTCATGCAACTGTTAATAAACAAAAAAATTAAAGAAAAGAGTAAAATATCTAAACAAAATCATAAGACATAGCTCAATGCAACTTGGAAATACGACAGTGTAACTTAACTGGAGCCAATCTCAACTCATCAGCATTGCCACAGAGGCTATGTTTCACTCTGTTTTATGAGACACCTAGTGCCAGATGCTGTAAAATTACTGAGAGATTGCCTACTAAGATTTTATGTCGACTATGCCAGAAACAACAAGGAGGACTTTGACACACGTTTAGCAGAATTTGGAAATAGAAGAGCTTTTTTTACATAATAATCTATAGAAATAATTTTCTTAAATCTAGTTACATCACACCAAATCCTATAAATCTAATTCAGCTCTACCACCACACATGTTTTCAATAAGAGTAGTTCAGCACCAACAGCATAAAAATCATTGATGGCAACCTAATGACCAGTCTCCACATGCGGCGATATTTGAATTCTAGAAATCTGCCTTACCTATAAATAAGATCAACAGTCAAAAATATTACATTTTATGTTATCTCACCTCCATTGGAAGCATTTCATTTATTCTAACAGTAAGTGCGATAAGAAAAAAAATCACTGTCAGTTTTTAAATGAAAACATTGTACATGCTACTACTCCTTTTGAACAGATATTTTCCATAAGTCTTTCTCTTTTGCTTTCCCCCCCTTTTTTCTGGAGATTTTAATTAAAACTACTTTATTGATAAGAATGTTCCATTTACATGGATCAAGTACTAAACTATTAATGTAAATGATTGTCATTTAGAAAAACATTTGGAAGGTTATTTACCAGAGATATCATATAGTTCAAATAACAGGGTTTGTAATATTCAACAAAATATCAAATACATGACCATGCTCTTTGTTTAGTAGCAAATTTTACCTGAACTTGTGGTAACAAGCTGTGATTATTAAGCTTATGATACTTTTCTGCATTGAAATAAAAAGCAGACTTTCCTTTGTGTTTTTATAATTTATATTGACTTTTATTGGTTATAATGTGATGACTATTTGAAGTATAATGTCACATTGAACATTTAAAAGTTACTTTAACTTTAATCAAATATTTTTAACTATATTAGAACAAATCACTTTAAATAATATTTATATCATATGGTTCCCAGTGTCCTAAAAAATTCACTGGAACAATGCCAGTAACCTTCACAATTCACATCTAAGCTCACACTTTTAAATGAACAATAATGAGTATTATGCAAGAGAATTGCAAGATATAGGAGTTTTACTAGAAAATCAATGTATTGTTGTGTCAGAGGACTATTGAGTCAGATAGAACCAACTAGCTTACACTCCAGCAGGTTTTCAGAGGCAGTTTATGTGCACAGAAGAAGATTATTCATCTTTCTTCAGAGGAGCAGCTGGTGGAATCAAACTACTTGCCTTTGGATTGGCAGAACAACTCCTTACTATAAAGCCACCAGCACTCCCCAAAGAGTCATGCAGATGAGAAAATTATAACTTCCTATTAGCACATCGGCACCTTGACAATCAAATGCATGAGTGCAGTATGATTTCCATGAATTATGCAAAATACTAATTAAAATGTTGAATTTACTAATGATATCTCAGGGTCATAACTGAAATTGAATTTGAGTAAGGACAAATAGTTCCACGAAGTGCATTTTCATCATGTGTTGCTAAAACTGTTTAGAATTTCACACTGGAAAAACAATTTTGTTTTTATATAGACACTAAATGATTTTTCTGTGTTCAAACTATCAGAAATTATTGATTAACCCTTATAAATTATAGCTATGTATTATAGCTATGAATTTCAGAAAATATTGCCATATAAACATGTGCAATTATAATAAATAAGGCTTTGTGTTTTACACTGAAAACTGTTTAAATTATAAAATTCTTATAAAATTGCCTAAATCAAGAATTTATTTTTTAAGAAAGAGCATATATAAAATATTTTGACATAATATTTTAAATTACTAATTAGTATGTTCATATCTACTCAATGTTTCAGAGTACTCACTGCTTAATGTATTTCTAATACTTTCTGAAATAAAAATAGATAGACATGTCAATAATATAAAGAGAAAAGTATCAAATTTGAACAGTTAAATTATGGAAATGATGTATCTGGCTTTAAAGACTTCCCCAAATTTTAATATCTAGCACAAAGCACCTTTTACTAAATCAACATTTCATTGCATTAATTTGCTTGAATAAAAGCTACGAAACTCAACTGAAGCTATAGGAATTCTGATTTTCCACTTGTGCATACTCCTCTCTCTTTACGGTGTCCATCTGATGACCTATATCCTCATTAACAAGATGAAAACCAGAGAGGATATCATATAAATCATTGCCACACACACAAAAAAGATTATTAGTATCTTCTACTAGAGAAAATTATTTTGTTCATGAGGAACCTATATCTGGCCAGGAGGCTGTTGTGCAAGAGGAACAGGGGAGCATTTAATGTTATGGAATTGAGATGGGAGTGTGTCAGGGTTGCATTCTCTCTATATACCTATTCAATCCTTATACTAATTAAGTTATTGGAGAAGCTGGACTCTAGGAGGAGGGGTGTGGCATCAGAATTGGAGGGAGAATCATCAATAACTTACGTTATGCAAATGGCACAACCTTGCTTTTTGAAAATGAGGAGGACTTGTAGCACTTGTAGAAGTTCAAGGTATACAACCTTCAGTATGACATTTCAATGTCAGGAAAACAAAGATTCTTACCACTGGACCAATAGGTAGCATCATGATGGTTGGAGAGGAGATTGAAATTGTCAAAAGCTTCATCTTGCTTGGATCCAAAATTAACACCCTTGGTACCAGCAGTAAGGAAATAAGAAGATACATTTCACTAGGAAAGACCGCAGTTAACGATCTCTCTAATTGATTAAGAATTAATGTTGTCAGTTTGAGGACCAAGGTTCATTTGATTCAGGCCATGATCTTTGTTTATTTGCTATGGATATGAGAGCTGAGCAATGAATAAGAATGGCAGGAAAATAATTGACACCTTTGACCTGTGATGTTGAAGAAGAACACTGGACATCCATGCATAGCCAAGAGAACAAACAGGTATGTCTTGGGAAGGGTGCAGAAGGAGCAACAATGATGAGGCTTTACCTCACACACTATGGGCATGTTGCTAAAAGATGCTATTCCTAGGAGAAGGGCATGATGTTGGAAAGCATGGAGGGTTGGTGAAGAAAAGGAAGATCCTCAACCTGGTGGATTGATACGGTGACTGCTGCAATGGGCTTTTGTGTGTCAGAAGGTGAGAGGATGACATAAGATAGAACAGAGTTCAGATCTTTTGTTCATAGGTTTGCTATGAGTCTTACTTGACTCGATGGCACTTAACAACAACATCAGAGAAAATAAATAAAATAAACAAAAATTAAACTAATATAGTCTGCAAATTTCTCTGTCTAAAAGACTAAGAACATATGCCTAATATAGAATAGATACGGAATATATCTACTTAAGTTCAAGTTACTGGATTTATTAAGTTCAATTTGCTGTAGGATTTTCAGTCTTTTTATTGTATGAAATATAGTGTTAGTTTTGAGACATCTTTGATAATCAGTGTGAAATTACATCTAGTTAAGTCCCCCTTTTCAATATTAGCCTAAAACATTACTTTATTATTAAATTTAAAAACACCAACTAAATCCCTGAAAATATGGCCCTTATAAATGAACTGCCTATTACTGTATTACTATAACATTCTTAATATTTCCTAAAAAGGTATCTTTAAAGATTCAAAATATCTATATTCAAGGACATTATAGATTCTGGCAGACATTTTAATGTCACTGTTGGTAACTGAGGCTATAATTGGCTATAATTAGTCCTCTCACATACAGTGTAACATTCTTTACCTGCAGCTGAGAGGCACTCAGAAGAGTGGAAAAAACTCTCCTATTGAGTATGTGAAAACATCAGCTAAATCCCTGCCAATATTATCATTATAAATGAAGTGCAAACCCATTAGCTTTCATAGAAAATGGGTTATGGGAAGTGTGATTTGATCCAAATGAGTCACACAATAATAGTAATCAATGTCCAATAAAGCACGTTCCACAATTTGCAAAAGTCCCATGACTGAAGGTTACATTTAAAGAAAAAGACTAAAAAACCTGAGTGGCATTTCAACATTCTCTTTTATTCAATTTTATTTCTTCTTAAGTTAAGAGTTTTTGCGTTCCATGAATAAAAATCTTTTTCATAAATTTAGAAATTAAGTTTTATTAATGATAGGGTCATAACACTGGATTGATTTCATTATTTTGCAAGAACGCTGTGGAAAAGAAATGTTATATGCATTAATCTAAAACCCTATGTAAAACAGTCTAAGAAGACATTTCCTTTGAAATTCCCTTTAAATAAATTGAAATTATTTTCTCAATTTTCTAAAGAAAAAAGGTTAATGTAGGAGCAATGATTTCAAAAATTACTGAATAACTTGGGAGAGCCTGGAGGGCATCATGCTGAGTGAACTAACTCAATCTTATAAGGATAAACACTGCATAGAATCATTATTTCAAGAACAGAAGGATAACTATTAAAATGTGTTTGAAGCCTAAACAAAGAAGGGGTGGGAACAGAGGAGTGAGGGTGGGCAAAGGTGGGTATCATACAGTAGCACAATTTGGTGGGTGAAAGGAGGAGGGGTAAAGGAAACAGATCCAGCAGGTATATGGAAAGACTGGATAATGAGGGATATGTTTTGATGGTGTTTGATCTTATAACCCACAATGAAGAAAATGATTGTATGAAACATGATGTGAATGAATGATAGTGTGAAACACAATATATACAAACTATGTTTGGAAACCAATGTGAAACGTAAAAATAAAAAAAAGATTTTCATATATCATGGTAGAAAATAAAGATCTAATTAATAAAACATTCTTGTTGTTGCTATGTGCCATTGCATCGCTTGTGGCTCATAGCAACCTTGTGTACAAGAATTCTAAATGA
>NW_006400045.1:1304695-1306785 GCF_000299155.1 Elephantulus edwardii | reverse complement strand
GAACCCTTCTAAATCCAGCCTCAACTTCTGGCAGTTCTCTGATGATGTGTTGTTCCAGAATCTTGCTTGCATGTGATACTAATGATATTATTCCATAATTTCTGCACTCTGTTTGGTCGCCTTTCTTTTGAATGGGAACAAATATCTATCTTTTCCAGTCTTTGGGGCAGCCGGCTGTCCTCCAGATTCCTTGGCCCAACTTAGTGAGCACATCCAGAGCAGTGCCTGTCTGTTGAAATATGTCAATTGTTATGCCGTCAACTCCTGGAGCCTTGTTTTTTGCCAATTCTTTCAAAGCAATTTGAACTTCCTCCTTCATCACCCTAGGCTCTTGCTCATATGTCATTTCATGAAATTCTTCTGTGTCAGCCAATTCCTTCTCATACAATGACTCTGTGTATTCCTTCCATCTTCTCTTGATAAAAAAATAAAAGAAAAAAAACTGGAGTTTTTGTCATTAATACCAATGACTTTGGTTTGAATCTGTCTTAATCTTTGATCTTTTCTTTCTGGAAACATACCTAGAAGAGGTATAATTTTAATACAACACAGTGATGTAAATAAAACATTTTGTGCCACTACAATTGTGAATGAAATGTAATGTGTAAGTAAAGAGACAAAAGGGCTAAATAGCAGTTTTGGCAGATTAATTTTTGGTCAACTGTGGACATTTTGTCTTTTTGGAAGACCTTCCTTTATACTAGAGTATATATGGTGAAATGTACTTATTTTCCATTGCTTTTCATGCTTCTTAAAATTATGATTATAATTATTGGAGTAATAATTTTTAAAAAAAACAACTTGTGGATGCTCAAAGTTTACAGATTGAAAAGAAGATTCTTCATCAAAAAAGACATGCATGTTCCCTCAGAGTGCTGGTTTGATAGGGATGAACAAAACAGAAATCGACTATCTCAAATGGGGATATTAAGGCATGATGCATGAAGTAGCTGGCTTACACATTTTTATAAATGTGGTTAAAATAAGATGATTATAGTGAAAAAACATCCATATATACATGAACAAAATACAATGTAAACAAAAAGTATATAAAAAACATACATGAAACACAATGTATATAAGTGATATGCAAGCAAATAAAATATTTAATTTTAAAAAATGCCCATCCTTTAATGAACACATTTGAATCAGGTTTATAAAAAACCAATAGGCTTTAATGTTTGATCTTTATCAAAAAATACTTCAAGTACTTTTTCCTTTAAGCCAGCAAGATTGGGTCAGTCATCAGTATATTGCTGATTGTTAATGTTCACATCTAATCATGCCAAAGTCTTCTATATATAGTTCAGTTTCTTGGATTATTTGTTTCCATTCAGTTTATCGGTTATTACTGTCAAGTCAGAATGGATTCATCGCTGACTATCTAGAGGAATTTTCTGAAGTCTGTCAATAACATGGGAGTTGATTGCACATCCAGCAGAGTAGTTCGTGCATTTGAATTACCAGAGAATTATGCTCTTCGGGTAGCAGTGCAACTTTCTATAGAGTAAACTATGAGAGCAACAGATTGAATACATGTGGTGAAAGGGTATAAACCTAAAGAATGGCTTTCCTAATTTTAAAGCAAGCAGTATCCCCCTTTGCTGTTAAAAAAATTGCCCTTTGATGTTTAAAATTTTGGAAAACCACAGTTAACTTGTACATGAGATCTTGTTTGTTATTTGAATTCTCCTTAACGAATTATTTTTCTAGATTTTTTATTTTAAATTCTTTCTTCCTAAACTAATTATTAAGATAATTTTCAGAGTATGATACCCAGCAGAGGAATTACCTCACAACAATCTTGTGAGAATAGACCCAAAAGTGCAGACAGAAAAAACAAAAAGATGAATGGTCCAGGTTTATGTTGTTGTTATTGTTATGTGCCGTCAAGTCGCTTGCGACTCATAGCGACTCTATGTACAACAGCCCTAAACTCTGTTCTGTCCTGTGCCAATCGCACTGTCTCTGACACTCTCATCCCGATTATCCCAGTCACTGAATCAATCCACCTGATAGAGGGCCTATCCCTCCTGCACTGTCCCTCCAACCTCCCAAGCATGATGTCCTTCTCCAAGGACCCGTCTCTA
>NW_006400045.1:1291366-1302358 GCF_000299155.1 Elephantulus edwardii | reverse complement strand
CTGCTCTGCATACATGTTGAAAAGGTATGGAGACAGGATGCATCCCTGGCGTATACCCTTCCCAATTTTGAACCATGCAGTGTTACCCTGTTTTGTTCTGATTTACTGACAGATAATGCTGCAGCTTAGACCAGTGGTGCCAGGCTGACTGTTTTCGTCCTGACTTGAATCCTGCTTATTGTACTGGAAGGGATGTGTAAGTTTCAAGCTTTGGGTGATAAGTGCTCGTTTGCAGTATTCCATTCAGCTGTTTACCTGACTTCCATATCTGGAAAGAAGCTATTTATACAATTTATGGTAAGGAGGAACAGCCCTTTAACTCAGTTCCTTTAAGTTCCAGTAAAAGAGAGGAAAGGTGGTAGCAAATGACTAAATTTGGAGCATGATAAGGGCTCTAGTTAAGACTATCTGAGAAGGGTTCAACTATGTACAACATTATTGATTAACAGTGTAGAAAACTGTACTGTGGGGAAAAATAGTGTAGAAAAACTTTTAGCATTCTTTTGAAAATTAAGATTTGTTTGATGTTCAAACAAATGGAAAATCGATGACTGAGAATAATAAGAATCCTTTTGAAAATTAAGACTTGTTTGATTTGTCAAACAAAAATAGCAATCAGTGACTGAGATATATTGAAAATATGGTCACAATTAGAAAATAATTGTGGCTAGAAATCTAAATAGCAGCTCTAGTGATTGTGGAAACCAGTAAAATAAAAATCTTGGCAAAAGTAAACTTCAAACTTTTCTCTTTAAGGATTTTTGTTTCCTCTTTTGACTATGAGCTCTGGTTGCCTAAGGGCTAGAAACTGCTGCAATGCTGAAGGCCACCAGCTGCTTCACCAGAGAAGGATGGGCGATCTCCTCCCCTGTGATTAACTGCCTTTGAACACCAGGGTAAGCTATGTGTCAGTTTATTATAAAACAAAATGACTATGAATGTATGAAATACACAGTATGATTTGTAAGCCTTCACTCAAGTGAAAAATAGTGTTTAATTTAACAAAAAAAAAAAATGCCAGTAAACATGTACTTAGACCAAGAACAAGGAAACACTATATTGTTTCAAATCAGAAACATTATGCATTGAAGTTGTATCCTTTCTCCTTACTTGTTCAATCAGAGCAAGTCATTCAAGAATCTTCACTGTAAAAAAAAAAAAGAATCTTTACTGTATGAAGAAGAATGTGTCATCAGGATTAGAAGGTGGTTCATCAATAACGTGCATTATGTTAAGTACAATACATAGCAGATTTGATCTTCTTGACAAAGATTTGTGCCATATAGAGGACAGCAGAAAGATAAAAAGATTAGCCATGTCTTTAGTTCTGTTATACTTTGGGAATATTAGAGCATACAGTAGAGGGAAATATGAGGAGATGGGATGAAGGTGAGGGAAAAGATGAACTTACTACAAATATTACATCTCAAAAAGTGAGACAGGCCATTTGGAGGAGCAGAGACGTAAGAAGGCACTTAGTCAAGCCTGACCTCATAGCTGTCTCACTCTGCAATTCGTCACGCTTCTAGGCTTGAAGTTGGGCCTATTGGGTGAAATTACTGGCAAGTCTGGTAATATGTAGTCAGTTCCTGTATGATGTTCTCTATGTCACTAATGTGTCTGAAACACTAGTTTAGTAGCATCTAGCGATTACACAGGCTTCACTATACATGTTAGAAATGAGGCCCTAGGTCTCCATCCATTATCTCTTGCACATATTGCCTCATTACCACAGTCAGTATGTCAATCAATTTCATCTGTGATTTTCCTCTCCTGTGCTTTCTTTCTTTCCAAGCATGGTGCATTTAATCAAGGACTGGTCCCTCCTGCAACATTCCCCAAATAAGTGGGACAGAGTTTCAAAATCCTTGCCTCCAAGTATTATATTTTTGTAATATTTTATAAATTCCTGTTTTTCAGTGCTGTGTAGTATTCCGTTGTGTAAGTATACCATAGTTTTTCTATGTATTCATTTGGTGATGGACACTTGGATTGCTTCCATCTCTTTGTCATTGTGAATAATGCAGCAATAAACATAAGTGGGCATATATCTGCTTGGTGGCAGCTCTGGTTTCTTTAGGGTATATTCCTAGTAGTGGAATTGCTGGGTCAAAAGGTATTCCTATTTCCAACTTTCTGAGAAAGTATCATACTGCCTTCCATAGTGGTTGCACCATTTTACACTCCCACATGTAGTGAATAAGAGTTCCAATCTCTCTACAACTTCACTAGAATTTATTATTTGCTGCTCTGTTGAATTTTGCTATTGTCACAGGGATGAGATTATATCTCATAGTTGTTTTTATTTGCATCTCTCTGAGAGCTAGATGAAAATAAATTTCTCTTGAATATATTAGATAACTGAGATTTCAGGAAAATTGTGCTTCTGAAATGTACAGAGAATATGATAATCCAGAGATATAAAGCACTATTAGACTGATGTCAAGAAATTATTGGAAGTAATATAGTTTTGTTGCTATTTACCTTCTAATTAGTTGTCAATCAATGGCAAATCTAAATACAAAAGGATAGTATAGTTGTGATGTTAGTATTTTCATTGGTTAATTTTAGGGATAAGTAGAGATCACTAAAATTTCTAAGCTTGTTTAAATCTGTACATTTTTCTGAAACCTTTTCAATATTTTAATAACACTAAATCCCCCACTGACAGATAGTAACTGTATTTGATAGACATCAACTAGAAACAGAACTGGGGTGTTCCGGTTAGAATTTGCTTCTGAGTGATCACCATTGTCAGCAAATTGGCAGTGAAACAAAGGCTAATGATGATTCGTCGAAGGTTGAATGAATGGCTGAATGCCAAGTTGGGAACTATGGTGGCATAGACGATAGGGTGATGCACTGACAACCCTAAGACTACTTAACTCTAGTGGTTCAAATCCACTAGTTGCTTTGCAGGAAAAAGATGAACAATATTCTCACCTGTGAATTATCACCTCCAAAAACCCTCTGGAGAGCCAGACATAAAATTATTACGACTCACAGTAGTGAGTTTTTAGAATTTTATAAGCACATACAATTATAAATTTCATTGCACTCTCATTTTCAACGTTTTTTAGGGAAATCTACATGAACTCTAATGGACTCTACTTCAGTAACCAAAACTGAACTCATTACTACTTAATTGATTCTGACTCAGAACAACCCAGTAGAATAGCATAGAGTTTCCAAGACAGTATCTACATTGAAGGAGCAGACTGTCAGATCATCTCATTTAGAGACTGAGAAGTTCAAATTAATAACTTTTTTGGTTAGCAGGGTAACATTTAACCTACTGTGCCAGCATGACTTCTTCTTAGTTTGTAAAAACCCAAATTCCATTGACAAATTGATTTTGAAACATGGCAACCCTGCATTGGATTTCTTAGTCTGTCACTCTTAATGGAAGCAGATGCCAAATATTTCTCCCATAATACTCAAAATGACCTTTCACTTAGCAGCCCCACTTATATTAAAAGAATGAGAGGGAGACCCTCAACTGTGCGAATTAACATGGTGACTGCTGGAATGGGCTGTTGTGTGTCAGGAAGTATGAGAATAATGCAGGACAGAACAGGGTTCAGATCTTTTGTTCATAGGATCGCTGTGAGTTGTACTCCACTCAACGGCACCTAACAACAACAGCAACTTATAACACACCTTGCTCCAATTCGAGAGAAGCTATTTATGCAGCATCAATTAAGCAGAGGGAAGGATTTTTATCCCTGTTTCAGTTTTGTTGTCTCATCCAAAATTGGAAAGAGAGTGAACCAAGAGGAAGTAAGATTTCAGATAAAAAAATTGAAAACACATTTGTCAGGACAGGGACTAAGACACAGGCTGGAATGAACTGTCGTAGTTACTAGTACTGCTTAGACAAAAGTAAACCCAAACAAAAAGCAGCATTCATTTATCACTGATTTCAGAGAACAGGAATCATCTCTCAGTTTTGGAGGCTGTAATTACATGAGATCTATGAACATCTTTTCACGAGATGTCCTTACAATTTTTTGACAATTTGTGGGCTTTCTCTTAGATTGTTTGTCTCTGTCTGTTGTGGGGGTTTGGCTTTTTTGTGTGTTTTTTAATATAAGACAGTAGCAGAGTAAGGAAAATTGTAGAAGTAAATCCAAAGAAAAAACATAAAATGAAAATATTTAACATGCTCACCAGTATACTTAATGTAGGGAGGAAACAAACAACCTTAGTGATTCTGAAGATAAGTTAATATAAACATCTCAAACTCAGAAACTAATTAAAAGAAAATTATAGAACCTTACAAGTAAGTATAGAACCTTGTAAGTATTTTAAAGTAGTTTTTAAAAAAATCATTTGTTCTTGTTGTGATTATTAAGTGTCACCGAGTTTACTATGACTCACACTGACCGTGTGCCCAGTAGTTCTGAAACTGCTTTATCCTGAGCTAATCTCGCAGGCTTTGACACATCTACCTTCATTACCCCAGTTACACCGTCAATCTATCTCATCTGACCTCTCCCTCGCCTGTGCTGTCCCTTTACACTTCTAAGCATAATGTCCTTCTTCAAGGACTAATCTCCCTTGGCAACATGACCTAAGTATGTAAAACAGAGCTTAACAATCCTTGTCTCCACCATCTTCAGGACAGATATGTTTTTCTCTTGGCAGTCCAGGATATGTTTAATACTCTTCCAAGCACCAAAACTCAAAAGTACTAATATTTTTGTTAACTTTGGTTTTTGCCCAGCTCTCTGAAAGCATATCAAGTATTTGTGAAGATATGGCCAAATTAGGGACACCTTATTCGATAGATTGATGTCATTGATGTCAGAAGTCACTGACAGCACATTTGCAATTCATCAGTGCAAGTCATCCTTTAATTTTATGGCTCCTGGTGGCAAGAGTGTAGATTATGGGTTCGAGCAAGCAGAAATTGTTAACAATGTCTTCTCTGTCATGATTTTGGCATTTTGGCCAGTGCTAAGAATCTTTGTATTCTTGATGTTGAGCTTCAATAATATTGAAGACTGCATCTTTGATCTTCTGCAGCAAATGCTTCAGGTCTTCCTCAATTTCAGCAAGCAATTTTGTATCATCTATATAACACAGTTTGTTGAGTTTTCCTTAAATGCTGATTCTACATTCTTCCTTATAAAGCCCAGTCTTCCAAATTATCTGTTCTGCATATAAATTGAAAAGTTATGGAGACAGGACAAATCCCTAAAACACTCCTTTTTCTGCTTTTGAACCATGCAGTGTTTCCTTGATCTGTTCTGAGGACTACTTCCTGATCTGAGTATAGGTTTCCACACAAACACAATCAAGTGTTCTAAGATTTCTATTCTCCTCAAGGATAGCCACCATTTGTTATGATTCACACAGTCAAACGCCCTTGCTTAATCAATGAAACACAGAAAGACTTTCTTCTGGTACTCTTTACTTTCTTTGAAGATATAACTAACATTGGAGATAATGTCTCTAGTGCCACAACCTCCTCTAAACACAGTTTGTATTTCTAGTAGTTCTCTGTTGATGTACTTTTCCAGTCCTTTTGGATAATCTTTAGCAGAATTTTGCTTGCAAGTGATATTAGTGATATTGGTAGATAATTTTCATAATCTGTCAGGTCACTTTTTTGGAATGGGAATAAACATGAATCTCTTCCAGTCAGTTGGCCATATTTCTTCAGCTGGCCAGTCATCCAGACTTCTTGACAAAACCTACTGATCACGTCCAGGGCAGAATCTGTTTATTGCAATATATCAGTTGGTATTCCATCAATTCCTAGAGTCTTATCTTTTTGGCCAAGTCCTTCAAAACAGCTTGAACTTCCTCTTTCATCACCATTCTCTCTTGATCACATATTGCTTCATGAAATTATTCTGTGTAAACCTTTTCTTTTTGGTACAGTGACTCTCTATTCTCCTTCTCTCTGTTTTTAATGTTACTTAGATCATTCAATATTCTGCCCATATTACTTAAGTATTACAGCTCGTGGCTTGAATTTGTTCTTTAGTTTCTTTAGCTTAATAAATGCTGAGCAAGTTCGGTCCTTTTCATTTACTGACACCAGCTCCTTGCACATTTCATTATAATACTTTGCTTTGTCTTCCTGATTTGACCTTTGAAAGGGAATACTATATTGTTAAAGGTTTTTCTTATATTGATTATCCTTACATGCCTGTTCTGAATCCCTCTTTTTCATGGTGAATTATTTTTTTTAAATATACGTATGATTGGATTCTATTGGCCAGGATTTTATTTGGGATTTTTGCATCTATGTTCATGAGAGATATTGGCTTATAATTTTCTGCTTTGGTGGTGTCTTTACCTGGATTTAATATCAAGGATATGTTTGATTCATAGAATGAGTCTGGGAGAGTTTCCTCTTTTGCTATTTTCTGAAATAGTTTATGTAGAATTGGTGACAGTTCTCCTCTGAATGTTTACTAAAATTAACGTATAAAACCATCTGGTCTAGGTCTTTTTTTTGGGGGGGGTGGCTGGAAGTTGTTTTATTAATTTTTCAATTTCTTCTTTGTAATGGGTCTGCGTAGGTGTTCAATTTCGGTTTGTGTCAGTTTAGGGAGGTTGCAGATTTCTAAGTATTTGTCCATTTCCTCTAGGTTTTTATATTTGTTTAAGTATGTTGTTGTTGTTGTTATGTGCCATTGATTCGCCTGTGATTCATGACCCTCTGTACAATAGCTCTAAAACCTACTCTATCCTGTGCCAATCTCATAGTCTCTGACACATCTATCCCCATCACCGCAGTCACTGTATGAATCCATCTTTTCAAGTGTCTTCCTCTCCTGAACTGTTTCTCTCCAAGGACTGGTCCCTCCTTACAACATGTCCAAAGTATGTCAGATGATGCATCAGAATCATTGCCTCTAAGGAACAGCCTGGCTTCACACTCTCCAGGACAAAACTGCTCATTCTATTAGCAGTCCATGGTATATTCAATACTCTTCTCCAACACCAAAATTCAAAAGCATCAATTCTCCTTCTATGGCTTGTATCAGGTGCACCTATGTCTCCAGAGTGACACCATTGCTCTTCAGTACTTTAGAGAGGTCTCTAAACATGGACTTTCCCATCACAATAATCTTTTAATTTCATGACTGCTGTGTCAAAGTGTTGATTGTGAAGCCAAGCAAACTAAAACTGTGAACAATCTCAATCTTTTAATCATCCATCATGATGCTGTTAATCAGCCTAGTGGTGGGAATTTTTGTTTTCTTGATGTTAAGCTTCAAGCCATTCTGGAGGGTGCAGTCCCTGACTTTCCATCATCTGCATAATGCAGATAGTTTTTCCTAAAATTCCAATGTTAGCCTTTTAATTTAGTTGGTTCTCTTGTGATGTTGCCAGTTTTGTCTTTTATTTTAATTATTTGTGTATTTTCCTTCTTTTGTTAGTTTTGTTAGTAGTTTGTCAGTGTTGTTGACGTTTTTGATGAGCCAACTCTTAGTTTTGTTGATGGTTTCAATTGTTTTACTTTTTTCTACTTCATTTATTTCTGCTCTAATTTTTATGATTTCAGGTTTTTTAGAGGGTGTTGGGGTTTCTTCCTATTTTTTTTTTCAATTTGTTGGAAATGTTGGGTTAGAAAATCAATAGTCATTTTTTTCCTGTCTTTTCGATGTTTTTGCTTATTGCTATAAATTGACCTCTGATTACTGCTTTGGCTGTTTCCTGGAGGTTTTGGTAAATACTCTTTTTATTGTCATTTGTTTCAAGAAAATTTTTCATTTCACTTTTTATTTCTTCTAGTACTCAGTCATGTTCAAGCAAGGTGTCATTCAGCTTCCAAATGCATGGAATTTTCTCCTTTATGCTTTTGTTACTAATTTTTAATTCTGTAGCATTGTGGTCTGAGAAGATGCTTTGTATTATTTCTATGTTTTTTAATGTATTAATACTTCCCTTGTGACCTAAAATATGATGTCTTCTGGAGAACATTTCATACACAATTGTAAAGAAGCTATTCTGTGCTTTTTTGGGATACAATAGCCTATAATTATCTATGAGTTCAAGTTTGTTTATTGTGTGGTTTAATTTGTCCTCATCTTTTGAGTTTCTTTCTATTAGTTCTATCTTTTCTTGAGAGTGGTATATTGAAGTCTCCAACTACTATAGTAGTGTTGTTTATTTCCTTTTTCAGTTTTGTTAATGTTTGTTTTATTTGTAATATATGTGTATCCCAGGCCTTTCATTTAGTGCATAGATGTTTATTATTGTTATGTGTTCTTTCTCTATTGACCCTTTACGCATTATGTAGTGACCTTTCTTATCCTTTGTGATGGTTTTTGCATTGAAATTTATTTTATCAGATTAATGTCGCTATTCTGGCTTTTTGTTCTGGTTTCATTTGCTTGGTATATTTTTTCTGACCCTTTTATTTTTAGTTTTTATCTTCATTTTTCAGTTGTGTCTCTTGTAGACAGCATAACCATGCATTTATTTTTTTTTTGGTCCAATCTGCTACTCTTTTTCTCTTCAGTAGTGTCTTAAAACCATTCACATTCAGTTTGATTATTGAGAGGAAAGATTTTATTGCTATCATTTTGTTGAGTTCTTTTCAGTGTTGATATTTGTTACTTTGGCCCATTCTGCTTTCTGTGGCACCTCTGTAAGATGACATCTCTCAGTGTTTCCTGTAAGACTGATCTTATCTTTATAAACTCCCTTAGGATCTGTTTTTCTGGGAATATCTTGATTTCTCCTTCACATTTGATGGACAATTGTTCCTGGTTGGCAGTTGCATTCTTTAAGTCATTCCACTGTCTTTTTGCTTGCATGGTGTCTGCTGAGAAATTGACACTTAGTGTTATCTGCCCTCTCTTATAGGATACTGTTTCTCCCTCACTGCTTTCAGGATTCACGCCTTATTGTTGGTTCTTGCAAATTTAACTATAATAAACCTTGGTGATTTTATTTTGTGTTTTATTATATAGGGTGTTCACTCAGCTTCTTGCACATATATTCTCTCATTCTTCATTATTCTTGGGAAGTTTCCCTCTAGTAGTCTTTCCACAACTTTCTCAGTGCCTTTAATTTCTTCTTCCTGTTCTGAGATTCTGATGATGCACATATGGTTTCTCTTAATGGTGTCCCACATTATTCTTAGGTTTTCTGCTTTTTCCTTCCTTTTTGTTTCTACCTTTTGCTCTAGCAGGTCAGTGGTGACAGTTATATCTTCTATTTCACTGGTTCTCTGTCCCATCTCTTCAATTCTGTTCATGTGTCCCTGTATCAAGTTGACAGCTTCTAAAACATTGGACCTAATATTCTGGATCAGGTTTTTTGTTTATATCCGGAACCATTAATGCCTTCTTTGTTTTATCTGCATTGTTTTGGATTGATTTTTAAAGCATCTCCTGGTTTTTGCTTGCAGTGTCCTGTAATTCTTCAACTTTACTTTTAACCCACTGAAAATATTCAATCATTGTTCTTTTAAAATTCTGTGTCAGAAAGTTCCATCAGACTTTCTGGCTTCAGGAAATTCATTGATACTGTGTCACCTTTTGGGTTTGTGCTTTGTGCTTGTGTAGGGAGTGAACAGCATGCTTCTTACATGACATTGCTGTGATGGAGTTTTTCATGTCTGAGGCAATGATAAGTTCTTGATCTGAAGTCATTGCTCTTGAAGAGGGTGGGGCAGTTACCCTGCCTGTGTTTCTCTAAGAAATTCTGACCCAAGGGAAGATTCCGTTTAGGGCCTGTGAAAGCAGGTTTTGGTACAGCTATGTCTGATCAAAACACTCCGGATTAAAGGCAAGTTAGATGACTGAACATGGAGGCATGGTTGTGGGATGGAACAGGCATGGAACAGGCGTGCACAGGGACTTCACTCAGATTCCAGCTGTCTGGATGGGCTCGCATGAGGTTCTCACTCAAATTTCTGCTGTCTGGCTCTCATCCAGCAGCTCTTGCCCAGCAGGACTCTGCATCCAGCAGGGCTCTTGGTCTGGCAGGGCTTCAGAAAACTCAGTCAAATTTTCACTATCCTGCTTGCTCCTGGCTGGTGGGTCCCACAGTGGTTCAGCTGGCAGCTCCCGCCAGGCTGTGGCTGGCGGCTCCCATCAGGGCTCTGCAGGAGGTTTTCACTGGAGCTTGTTACTCGGTGCTCCTGTGGCTCTCAAACTATATATTTTAATAATAATCTCACTCAAATTCCTACTGTCCTGCTTGTTCTCTGGACGTTGCTCTCTGTGCCTAGCTCTCTGTATGTCATTTTCTAGAAATTAGTCTTTCCTGATTTATAGAAAGTAAATGAGCTTAAGAGTCAATATTATCACTTTTATGGAGAATTAAGGTATTTCTTCTGAGACTTATCCCTCTGAGTTCATATTATATTTTATATTCTTTGCAACATCACAATGTTAATGTTAGAAAAATTTAGTAAATAACATTGAAACATGGGAAAGCCAGAATTCAATTAGACTTCAGTGTTTTAACAGCTCAGACACATGTTCTTCCTTTAATAGAGTTCAGTCTGTTTTCTTTTCCTTGACTAACTTTTATAAGTTTCTTTCTCTGATAAAGTTGCCTTCCCTTAGTTCTGCATTTTTTACATTTTACACAAAATTAATTCACTATTAACTATAATGTTAAAGAATGACTAAGAACATAGAATTATTTTGCAGTTCATACTTATAATTCTAGCCATATGTTATTTAGGAAGTTTGGGTGGTTCAGTGGAAAAAAGTTGTGCTGTCAATCCAAAGGCAGATGGTTTGAAACCAGCAGCTGCTCCATCAGTGAAAGATAGGCAATCTCCTCTCATATGATTGTGTGTTTCACTTATGTACTGTTTTTTCTTCTTCTCTCCTTCACCCACCAAACTCTTCATCCCTGTGATTTCCCCTCCTCTCTTTCCCTCTTTGTATATTCACATGTATCTCACTGGTTATCTTTTTGTTTTTACAGTGATGGTCTTACACAGTTTTTCTTATTATGTGGCTGAGATAGTTCACTCAGCATGCTTTCTACCCTTTCCCATGTTAT
>NW_006400045.1:1283216-1284576 GCF_000299155.1 Elephantulus edwardii | reverse complement strand
GCTCTGCTGGCCTAGTGGGTAATGAGTTGGACCACCAACTCAAAGGCAAGTCATTGAAATACTCCAGCTGCTGTGTGAGAGAAAGATGGACAGTCTCTCGTGTGACTGACAGTCTGTGAGAGTACACTGTCCCCCCTGACAACATGCCCAAAGTATGTGAGACAAAGCCTAAAAATGTTTGCCTCCAAGAGGATCTTGGTTTCACCCTTTCCAGGACAGACTATCAGTTCTCTAGTCTATGGTATATTTAAGATTCTCTCCACCATCTTAAACTCATTAATTCTTCTGTCATCTTTGATTATTGTCTAGCTCTGATGCATAGCAAGTGACTGTGAAGATTATGGCCTGGATCAAGTGTACCTCAATCTCTAGTACTCTGACAGTAGATATTTCTACTGTAATTTGTATATAGATTTTCTGACTGCTGATGCCAGTCTATTGATTGTGGTTCCAAGCAAGCTGAAATGTTAATAATCTCAATCTCTTCTACATCTACTGTGGTGCTGCCAACTCATCTAGTGGTAAGAATCTTCATTTTCTTGACATTGAGCTTTAATCCATATTGCACACAACAGTACTTGACTCTCCACAGCAAATGCTTCAGGCCCTACTCAATTTCAGTAAACAAGATTGTGCCATTTGTATAACACAGGTTTTTGATGAATCTTACTCTAGTCCTGATGCCACATGTGTCTTCATAAAACCCTGCTTCTGGAATGATCTGTTCTGGTTAAAGATTGAAAAAGTATGAGACAGTATGCATCCCTGAAACATTCATTTCCTGATAGGAACAAAGAGGCAGTCGTCAGAACAGAGCAAGGAAATAGTACATGGTTCAAAATTGGGAAAGGCATACACCAGGGATGTGTCCTATCTCCATACTTCTTCAACCTGTTTGCAGAACAGATTATCCGAGAGGCTGGACTCTATGAGGAGAAGCGTGGCGTCAGGATTGGTGGAAGATCTATTAACAATGTGTGTTATGCAGAAGACACAACCCTGCTTGCTGAAACTGAGGAGGACCTGAAATGCTTGCTGCAGAGGATCAAGGACTGCAGCCTTCAGTATGGATTGAGGATCAATGTCAAGAAGACAAAGATTCTCACCACTGGACCAATTGACAGCATCAGGATGGATGGTGAAGAGATTGAGATTGTTAACAACTTTAGGATAGAAGGAGAATTGATGCCTTTGAGCTGTGGTGCTGGAGAAGAGTATTGAATGTACCCTGGACTGCCAAGAAAACAAAAAGATTCATCCTGGAGAGGGTTAAAAAGGGATGCTCCTTGGAGGCAAGGATTCTGAGGCTTTGTCTGACACACTTTTGACATGTTGTAAGGAGGGAGAGGTCCTTGGAGAG
>NW_006400045.1:1280421-1283086 GCF_000299155.1 Elephantulus edwardii | reverse complement strand
TTAGGGCTGTTGTACATAGGGTCGCTATGAGTTGCAAGCAACTCGGTGGCACATAACAACAACACCAACAACAGTGTTTTCTTGCTTGATAACTGACTCTTGGTTCAAGTACGGGTTTTGCATGAGCACAGTCAGGTGATCTGAAATTCCCATTCTTAGCAAGATTAGTCACAATTTTTTGGGATCCATACAGTCAAATACCTTTGTATAGTCAATGAAACATGGATAGAAATTCTTCTGGTACTCTCTGTTTTCTGAAAGGATCCATTTGACTTTGAGAATGGTGTTCCTAGTGCCACAGCATCCTCGAGATTCAGCTTATATTGTTGATAGCTCTCTGTTGATTTTCTGTTCTAGTCATTTTCAAATGATCTTCAACAGGACTTTGCTTGCTTGTCTTATTAGTCATAGTGTCTATGATTGTCACACTTTGTTGGATTACTGTTTTTGGAATGGGGATAAAAATGTATTCTTTCCAGTCTGTTGGCCAGGTTGTTGCCCTCCTGATTTCTTGTCATAGCCTGATGAATGTGTCCAGGGCTGCATCTGTTTGTTGAAATATTTCAATTAATATGTAATCAGTTTCTGGGACTTTACTTTTTGCCAATTGTTTTAGAGCAGCTTGAGCATCCGCCTTCATCATCATTGCCTTTTGAACTTAAGTTGTTTCATGAAATTTTTCTATGTCAGCTGATTCTTTTTAATGCAGTGACTCTATGTACTCCTTCTATTTTTTGTAATTTTTATTTTATATTTGTTTGCCTACAAATTTCATATACATTGTTTTTAAAACGATCCTTTATTCATTGTTTGCTCCATACAATCATTTCAATTGATTATACTTAAAAAAAGTAATCATCACTGAACTATGCTCACCATTACCCTGTATTTCCAGATACTCTCTGAATCTTTCCCATTTCCTTCATTCACCCTTGCTCCACCAACCAAATTGTGCAACTATGATTTTCCCCTACCCATATACCTCTGCTCCCACCCTCCCCCACTTATTTTCATACACATCTTACTAATTAACTTTCTATTTCTACAATAATGGTCTTACGTAGTATTTGTCCTTATGAGATCGAGTTAGTTCACTCAGCAAAAGAGATGGAAAGACTTTGCACAGAGGAAGATATTCGGATGGTCCAAAGATATATGAAGAAATGCTCAAAGTCACTGGCAACAAGAGAGATGAAAATCAAAACCACAGTAAGAAACCATTCCAATCCAATAGCAGTGACACAGTTTAACAGGACAGTAAGCAATAAATATTGGAGAGGATGTGGAGAGATAGGAATTCTCATACACTGTTGGTGGGATTGTAAAATGGTACTACCAGTCAGGAAGGCAGTTTGATATTTTCTCAAAAAGCTAAACATAGATATTCCATATAACCCAGGTAGTCCATTGCTAGGAATATACCCCAAGAAAATTAGAGCTGATACACTAACAGATTTTTGTACGCTGATCTTCATAGCAGCGTTATTCACAATTTCAAGAACATGGAAAAAGCCAATATGTCCAAACACAATTGAGTGGATTGAGCAATTATGGTGTGTTCACATAATGGAATACTATGCAGCACTTAGAGAAATGTCTTTAAAATTACTACATAACTTTGGATGGACTGGAGAGCATTATGCTGAGTGAACGTCTAACTTCTTTTGATGCTTCCTGGGTTATTCAGTAGTCTCCATATAGCATCCTTAAGTATTAAAAATCAAGACTTGGACTTGGTTTTCCACTTATTGTTTCAGCTTAAGAACAAGACATAATTCCTCAATTAGTTAAGACAGCTTTTCAGTCAATAGATGAAATTCTATCTTATTTCAGAAGCACAAATGTAAGAAGCCTCCCCAGTTTCCTCAATATCCAGAAACTTTATCTCAGAGCAATTACAAGTAAACTTTCCTTCAAGCATCCAGCAAGCAAAACCTTTAACTGTTATTCCATCTTCATGGTGATTTTTGTTACCTCTTTCCACAGTCTCTTCAGAGTTTCTCACAGGCTCTTCACAGTAGTGCCAGAATCTTTGCAACCTCTCTACCACTGTTTTTCACAATATGGAAACTACTGTCTTATGTTTGTCCCATAGCTGTTGAATATTTTCAAGATCAAGTGTATCCAGCTAAGGTAGCTGGAGATAAGGTAGCAGCAGGCTAAATCAATGGATAGAAAAGCCAATTTTCCAAGTTTCTGACACTAGAGTCTGAAAGTTCAGCTTAATCCAGTTCACCAACATAGTAACATGAAAAAGTCAATGAAAGAAAGGTCGTGACTGAAAGTGGAATCTAGGTGGGGAACAAATGAATGAACAGTCACTTTACCTTTTAAAATATGAGCTGATGGGCACTTAGGTTGTTTCCAACTCCTCGCTATTTTGAACAAAGCAGCAATGAACATGGGTGTACATATGTCTGCTTGGATGTCAGTTAAGTCTCTTTAGGGTATATTCCCAGTAGTGGAATTGTTGGGTCAAATATTATCTCTATTTGCAACTTTTTGAGAAAGCGCCACACCACTGTCCACGGTGGCTGTACCATTTTACACTCCCACCAACAGTGAATAAGGATTGCAATTTCTCCACAACCTCGCCAGCATTTGTTGCTTGCTGTTCTGTTAAATTTTGCTATTCTGACTGGGGTGAGATGATATCTCATAGTTG
>NW_006400045.1:1277016-1278967 GCF_000299155.1 Elephantulus edwardii | reverse complement strand
AACAATAACAACCTTTATCTTGCTGTGGTAGGACATTATGCTGAGTAAAATATCTCAGTCACAAAAGGACAAATACTGCAAGGTGCCACTGTTGTAGAAAGTGACTGACATCAGGGTGGGGTAAGACTAAGAAAAACTGGATAGATTATGTATACTGAATTGAAACAGATGAGGGAGTTTAAAAAGTTTAAAATTGATATATGATAGCATATTATGATTTTCACAGGAATCCAGAATTAAGGTTGCATAGTGGAGTGCATTTGGGGAGGGGGTGAGCAGGGTCAGGGTCGGGAGGATTTTACACCAATGAAGAAATATATCTTTGGCTTTTCAAAGAGAGAAGCAAACTGGGGAAAGGGGGAAGTAAAGAAAAAAGTGCAACAATGAATGAATGAAAATCCAAAATTTCTGTAAATGTTCATTAAAATTAATAGAATAAAATTTAAAAAATATGAGCTGATTTGGATTTTTTATTAGGATACTTTTGAAAGATCTCATGTTAAATTAACAATGAAAACCATGTCATTTTTTAAGTGTTGTGTATATTTGTATCTTTTAAAAGTGATAATTTGGAATTAAGAAACATCTTTCAATTATTTATTCTGAAAAAACATGTGTTTGTTGTATGTATCTATGCAGTTGCCAATGAAGCTTTTGCAAAGAAAAATGAAGACTATAATATAGTTTAAACTATTTCCACTATATTAAATAAATACATGAATACAAGGAGAATAGAAGGAGAAGTGATGCCTTTGAGCTGTGGTGCTGGAGAAGAGTATTGAGAATACCATGGATTTCTAGGAAAACAAACAGATTTGTCCTGGAAAGGGTTAAACCGGGTGGCTCCTTGGAGGCAGGGATTCTGAGGCTCCGTCTAACATACTTTGGACATGTTGTGAGGAGAGACCGGTCCTTGGAGAGGGACATCATGTTTGGGAGGGTGGAGGGACAGCGCAGGAGGGGAAGGCCCTCTATGAGGTGGATTGATCCAGTGACTGGGATAATCGGGATAGGAGTGTCAGAGACAGTGCGATTGGCACAGGATAGAGCAGAGTTTAGGGCTTTTGTACATAGGGTCGCTATGAGTCGCAAGCGACTCGACTGCACATAACAACAAACAACATAAGTAAATACATAAAGCCAAAACTAAAAAAAAACTTAAATTCACTATCATGAAATTGATTCCGACTCATAATTACCCTCCCTTCCATATCCAAGGCTGTAATCTTTGTGAGGGAAGACTTTTTCTATTTTCCATAGTGAATATAAATCACTAAACTTGGTCAGCGGAGGAATATGTAAAAAACATCATGACACCAGGGCTTCTTTCTACTTACAAAGAAAAATTAATTATTAAGGTATCAAGAACATTTAACTTTGGTTTAACTGTAGAGAAACTTATCTTCCAAAGTAAAGCCTGAATCTTACACTTTTATCCACCAATTTTAGAACCTTTCAGAGATATTATGAAGATTAGTTTTATTTGACTTTTCACAAAAGAGTAAAAAGCTTGTTATCATTTTTAAATTATCAGAATCTCTGATGATTTCATCTACATTTTTATTTTATTACCGTCTCTAGTATGTATTTTTATCCAATATTTATCCGTACACTGATATTTATATCAAATGAATCTTATATGGCCCTAGTACTAGATATTTAGCAATAATTAACACAACAAGATTAATAATTTAATGTAAATTCTATTCTTAAAATTCTATTCTTAAAAGTCAAATAAATAAATAAAATATATATTTTCTTAAGTGTTTTATATGCAATATGTTACAGAAGAATAAACCAGGTAGAAAAAAATAAGATAGTGCTGAAGAAGAATTGATGTGTTTGAGTTACGGTGTTAGTGAAGATTATTTGGTATATCGTGGACTGATACAGATCAAAACTTTTAGTTTTTTTAATTAGAATAAAAGATTGTAAATTTTTTATTCAATAA
>NW_006400045.1:1272170-1276916 GCF_000299155.1 Elephantulus edwardii | reverse complement strand
TTATATTAATGAAAATGGATTCTTTTTGTTATTGGGTACTGTCAAGTCAGAACTGACCCTAAGCTGATCCTCTCATGTTTTCAGAAGCAGTTAATTGCATGGGAGAAATCTGCCCATTCTTCTCCTAAGGGCAGTTTGTGGTCTCTAACCATGTACCTTCAGTTTTGCAGAGCAGCTTCTTGCCATTAGGCCACCAAAGTATCTGATTTAGACCACTAAAATAAATTTGGGAGCATTGGTGGCCTTCTGATTAGGAGCTGTGCTGTTAAGACAAACATATAGTCCAAATCCACTTGGTGCTTTGCAGGAGAAAGATGGAAAATCTCATCCCATGTGATTTAGTTCCTCCAAAAACCGACTAGAATATCAGTCATGAGTTGCTTTTGACTCCATAGCAAAAAAAAAAAAAAGTCTACTAATGAATTAATCTTGGAGGGATAACAGGAAAAGAGAAGGGAGGGAAGAAAAACAAATTGGGTGAAGTTAATGGCAATACAGTAAGGATTTGATAACACATTGTAATTAATTACAAAGCTATCTTGAAATAATTGATGTTCCTTAAAAGTGATGGGAGTGGGACTTCATCTCATTTACTTTGGAAAGGTTATCAAGAGATCCTAATTTCTATTAAAAATGCCATGCTTTCTAAAGAGCCAAGGTAATGTGTGAGACAGTCTAGGCTGAAATAGTGGTTGTAACAGTATGCTGGGACATAGGAAAGATTGTAAGAGTAGCTCATGATCAAGCAATGGTTTTTCTTCTGTTGTAAATAAAGTTAGAATAATGAGGCACTTCCTCTATTGTATTTAGTAACAACACACAACTTCGA
This sequence comes from Elephantulus edwardii, assembly GCF_000299155.1. NCBI lineage: Eukaryota > Metazoa > Chordata > Mammalia > Macroscelidea > Macroscelididae > Elephantulus > Elephantulus edwardii. The sequence goes on along the minus strand of NW_006400045.1, from coordinate 1,276,087 downwards.
GTCAATTTATAGATGGAGATCAAAAATGTCCTAGTAACTTTTGAATAATGATCATAAATGTGCAAATGAGAACAGCAACAAAAAAAAACAAGTTTATGAGGCTTATTTGGGATTAATGGAAATAACAAGTTTAAATATAGTTACAAAATAAAAAATAAACCAAACACCAAAGGCAACTAGGGTGAAATAAGAAATAAACAGATAATTCATTTGGAAAAGAAAACTTATCAGTTCTCAGACACTATCATAAATTCTTTAATTTTATTCCTCACTAAAATAGGGAAATAAATTGGAGAAATATTTGACATAAATTAATCTTGTGGAAAAAGGGATATAATTACTGACGGTAGATGGATCTTGGCTGGAGTTCAGAATACCATAAAGATGTTTGTCTGTATTTTATTGACTTTCCACGTCATTTGACTCTGTGGATCATAACAAATTATGCCTGTCATTGAAAAGAATGAGAATTCCAGATGCTTGATTACACTCATGAGAAATCTATGGCAAGAAGATGTAGTTTGAACAGACCAGGTTTAAATCAAGAATTGTGTGCATCAAGACCGTATCCTTTGTCCATACCTATACAATCTGTACTCTGAGCAAATAATTTGAGAAGCTGGATTATATGGAGAAGAATGTAACATCAGTCTTTTAGGATCATTAATCAACAACCTGTATTATGCAGATGACACATTTTTATTTGCTGAAAATAAAGAAGACTGGAAAAATACCTTCAGAAGATCAAAGACTAAGCCTTCATTATAGATGACATCTTAACATAAAGAAAACAAAAATCCTCACCACTGGACTAGTAGGGGAAAACCATGCTAGTTGGAGAAAAATTGAACTTATCATGGCTCTAGAGGACTTCTTGTTTAGAGGTTTTATAAACATTGAAACATCTGGTGTTTTCATAAATAATTGCACTAGCCACTCAAAAGCAAGTTGTTTTAATCTCCCAGGCTTGCTAGGGGAGAAAATGGGCAATCTATTCCTTTGTTATTTACAGGTTCTGAAAACCTGCTGTGAGTTGTTTCTGACTGGATAGCACTTAAAAAAACCAAAACCAAACAAACAAAAACACCAAATGGGAATTAACAAAATCAATAATCTGGTTTAATATTCAGAAGTTTCAAAGCTATACCTGTGCTTAATTTCTGACAATCTGTAAATTTTCTCAGTTAATCTTTCTTCCATGGTGCTACTGCTAGATTGGAAATATCAGAAAAGTGCAGTCTTTAATTTTCTATTTTTTTTAATTTATTTTCATTTTTGCTCATTCTTGTACATTGTGTCTTATGCAATCTTTCATTTGAAAGGCCTCCTGGGAGCTGGACAACATTCCACCCTGACTGTACCTTCTGGAGCCATTCCAATCTGCCTGGCTTAAGATGATTATGACCAATCAGAAAAGAGCACCACCACCAACCACACCTTGGCTTAATCATCAGCAATGACATATTTGGAAACTAACAAAGGGCAACCAATCAACATCCTCCAAGGAAAGTTGACCACCAAGCTAACCATCCTTCCCTTCCAACCCCTACCTATAAAACTTGGCCTGTAATTTCCTCATTTGTTACTTTGCTGCCCGACTCTGCCTTTCTCTGGCCTCAGACAGTAAATCCACCAAAGAGCTGCTAATAAACTTCTTTGTTTCACTTCACCAAGTTCTCTGCACCTTTTTACCTTATATAATTTACATTGTGTTTTATATCATTAATTGCTATTAATCTATGCTCATTATTATTCTGTATTTTCAAGCCCTATTGAATCTTTTCAATTCCTTCACTTCCCCCATTTGCTCTGTTATCATAAGTGATTACCACTTTTCTCCTTTTTATGCACCCTTCTCCATGTCCCTTTCCCTTGTAGTAATTTTTTTACTTACATAGAATGTTTCCTAATTTTTTCTTTTTATAGTTTAGAAGCTACTGTTAAAATTAAGAATCCTGAGGTGGAAGGAAATTTTTTTTCATTTTTGTTTTATATTCGTTTGCTTATAAAATTTGTATAGTGTCTCACACTATCCTTCATTCACATTGTGTTTCATAAAATCATTTCCATTTATTATGTTTTAGAAAATTAATCCCCATTATATTATGATTAACATTAATGTGTCTTTTCAGGTTCGTATCAGAACTTTACCATTACTTTTACCTCCGCAGCTTCCGTCCACCAATTGTGTAACCCTTTGATTTCGCCCCTACATATCATCTCCCTGCTTCCACCCTTTCTTTCCACTGTTCCATACATATTTTACTTCTACTTTCTATTATTATTAGTTATCCTTCTATTTTTGCAATAAAGGTCTCATTCAGTGTTTGTACTTATGAGACTGAGACAGTTTACTCAGCAAAATGCTCTCCAGTCTCTCAAGTGGTATAGTACTTTTTGAGATTGTTGCTGCTGAGTGCTGCTTAGTAGTCCATTGAACATACCACAATTTCTTAAATCATTAAGTTGTGGTTGTAGATGTGGGATGTTTCCATGCTCTTGCCATGGTGAATAACAGTGCTTTGAACATTGGCATACCTATTTATGTTTATGTCTCAGTTCTAATTTCCTTAGGGAATATTCCTTTTAGTAGAATAGCTGGGTCATATGGAGTTTCTATGTTAAACTTTTTGAGGAAATACCAAACTGTCTTTCCAGAGTGGTTGTACCATTTTATAATCCTACCAACTGTGTTTTGAGAGTTTCCACCTCTCCACAGCTTCTCCAACATTTATTGTTTGTAGCCTTGTTAGACTTTACCACTGCAATTGAGTTTTGATTTGCATCTTTCTAATTGCCAGTGATTTTGAGCTGAATTCTACCAAGGACTCAGACAAGATTTATTACTAATTCTACTTAAATTGTCTTTAAAAAATAGAAGGAGAATGAATACTCATAGACAGTCTATAAATCAAGCAAAAACTAATACCAAAAGCAGGCAAAGGTATTACCCAAAAAGAAAACTACAGATCAATATCTCTCATGAACATAGATACAAAAATATTTAACAAAATCATAACTAATTGAAAACAATAGCACAACAAAACAAGAAGTCATCACAACCAAGTGAAATTCATAACAGATATGCAAGGATGGTTCAACATAGGAAAAACAACCAAAGTCATTCACCATACTAACAAAGCAAATAACAAGTAATATATATGCTAGCAATTGATGCAGAAAAGACATTTGACAAAATTCAACACCTTTTCCCAATAAAGACAGTCAGAAAAAGAATAGTGGGAAGTTATAGATAAAACTAAGTGCTAATATAATTTTTAATGGAGAAAGACTAAAGAAATTTTCCTTGTGAATAGGCACCAGACAAGGATGTCCACTGTCTCCATTTCTAGTTAATATTATATTAGAAATACTTGCTAGGAAAATATGACGAGAGAAATAAAAGGTATTAAGACAAGCAAAGAGATAATTAAATTATCACTATACACAGATGATATGATAGTGTACACAAAAAATCCCAAGGTCTCAACAAAATCTGTTAGAGTGAGTAGACCTATTTTTAGGGTGACAGTATAAAAAATCAACAGTACAGCCACTCGGAAAAGCAGTTTGGCACTTCCTCAAAAAGTTGAACACAAAAATTCCATATGACCTAGCTATTCCATTCCTTGGAATATACTAAGAAAATAAGAACTGAGACTCAAATGGAAACTTTTACACCAATGTTCATAGCAGCATTATACACCATCACAAGAACACGGAAATAGCTCAGATGTCCAACCACAAATAAATGCATTGAAAAGTTGTGGCACATTCGTACATTGGAATACTACATAGTATTCAGGAGCAATGATTTTGCAAATTATTTCCTTTCTAACTTGGGGGGAGTGAAGAGCATTATGCTGAGTAAACTAACTCAGTCCCACAGGGAAAAAATCTGTATAAAACTATTATTG
>NW_006400045.1:1268127-1271555 GCF_000299155.1 Elephantulus edwardii | reverse complement strand
TTTTTCAAGGAGATAAAGTGAAATTGTTATTTATTTCGAGAATATTGAACCTACAAATAAACAAAGCACTTCTGGAAAAAACAAGAATATTTAAGTAGGAGGCATAGCACTCTCTGACTTCAAAACCTACTACACAGCAGTAGTAACCAAAACAGCATGTTCCTGGTACAGTGACAGGGGCATAGACCAATGGAACAGAATCGAGAACCCAGAAATAGCTTTATCTATCTATGGTCAATGGATATTCAACAATGAAACAAAATCTATCAAATGGAGAAACAACAACCTCTTCACAAATGGCAAAAGTGGACTGCTACCTGCAGAAGGCTGAAACAAGATCCACATCTCCCATCATACACAAAAATATCAACTAAAATTGAAATGAAAGCCTATCATCTGGGGAAACAAAACAAAACAAAACATTTGGCAATACCATCTCAGACAAGGGTCTCATAAAAGTTTACAGAATACCACTGAGCCTTCAGAAGGAAAAGGCTAATAACCTAATTACAAAATGGGCAAAAGACACGGAAAGACTTTCCTAGAGGACCACATTCAGATGGCCAGTAGACACATGAAAAAAATGCTCGAAATCACTGGCAATAAGAGAGATGCCAATCAAAAGCACAATAAGATATCATCTTACACCAGTAGCAGTGGGAAAGTTTAACAGGGCAGCAAGCAATAAATGTTGATGCAGAGAGGTGGGAGCTCTCATACAATGCTGGTGGGATCATAAAATTGTGCAACTACTATGAAAGACAGTTTGGCATTTCTTAAAAAAGTTGAACATAGAAACTCCACATGACCCATATATTCCACTATTAGGAATATAACCTAAGGAAATTAGAACTGAGATATACATGTATATTTGTACACTAATGTTCATAGTGCCACTATTCACCTTTGCAAGAACATGGAAACAGCCCACATATACAACCACAGCTGAATGGATATAGAAATTGTGGTAAGTTCAACAATGAAATACTAAGCAACACTTAGGAGCAACAATTTTTTTTTTAATTGCATAACTTGGGAGAGACTGGAGAGCATTATGTTGAGGGAACTATTTCAGTCTCATAGGGACAAATACTATGTAAGGGCATTATTGTAAAAATAGAAGGATAACTAGTAAAATATGTATGGGAGTTAAAGGGGGCAGGAGTGGGAGTGGAAAAATGAGGATGGCTTGGGTGAAACCGAAAGTTTGCACAGTTTGGTGGGCAGAAGGGAGGGTAAAGAAATGGGAAGGATCAGGGGAAAAGACAGGTAATGGTGGGAAAGTTCCAATTGTGATTAATTTTGTAAAACATATGCATGAAAATAATTGCATGAAACTCAATGTGAATGAAAAATATTGTGAAACAATGTATATGATCTTTGTAAGCAAATAAATTATTTAAAGTGGAGATAAAAGAAAACTGAGCTATACGAAAATAATTCAAAAGTTTTGTTAAAAATGAACTCTCTATTGCATTTAATACATACGGTAATTATTTGTACAAATAAAATTAAAACTTAAAAATATTAAAAATAGAGTTAAACAAGATAAAAAACAAAAACACCACAAAGCCATACATCAAAGCAATATGGTACTGGTACAATGACAGGCAATAATAGACCAGGAGAACAGAATTGAGAACTAAGAAATGCAACTCCCTATCTATGGTCTACTGATATTGGACAAGGAAATAGAGCAACAGAATCGAGAACTAAGAAATGCAACTCCCTATCTATGGTCTACTGATATTGGACAAGGAAATAGAGCCGATCAAATGGGAAAATAACAAGCTCTCCAATAAACGTTTCTGGGAAAACTGCTACCTCAAGAAAGCTGAAACAGGACTCACATTTCAAACCATACATGAAAATCAACCCAATGTTACTCAGAGACCTGAAAGTAAAGCACTATGCTAAAAGTTTATAGAATACTACTGGGCCTCCAGAACAAAAAGACTTATAACCCATTTACAAAATGGGCAAAAGACGTGAAAAGACTTTTTACAAAGAAAGAGATTTGTGTGTTCTTGTAGTCATTTTTGCACATGTTACTAGTTATACTTCTACTTTAAAATAATGGTTTTATGCAATATTTATCTTTATAAGACTGATTTAGTTCACTCAGCATAATGCTTTCAAGATTCTTTCATGTTATATAGTATTTTAAGAAACTGTTAGTCCTTAGTGCTGTATAGTAGTCCTTTGTGTAATTGTACCATAATTTCCAAATTATGGGAATTTGAACTATTTCCATTTCCTTTCTATTGTGAATAATTCTACTATTAAAATAAGTAAGTGTACCTAACTCTATTTCTGTCACAGTTCTATTTTCCTGAAGATATAGTCTTAGCAGTGGAATGAATAACTGAGTCACATGGGATTTCTATGTTCTGCTCTTTGAAGATATACCAAACTGCATCCTAGCCTGGCTGTACCATTTTCAAATCTCATCAGCAGTACGTTAGAGTTCCAATTTCCCCACATTCTCGCCAACATTTATTGCTTGCTATTCTGTTAAGCTTTGCTACTGCTGAAATCTTATTGTGGTTTTAAATTTAATATTTTCTTGCAAGTGATATTGAGCATTTCTTTTTGTGTCTGTTGGCCATCTGACTATATTCCTTTGAGAAAACTCTTTTTATAACTTTTTTCCATTGTTACTGGCTGTTCGTTTTTTTCTTGTGATGGCCCTGCATTATTCTGTAAATTTTTGTTAAGAAATTTATCTGAGCTATTGTTGCCAATTTTTTTTTTACCAGTCTATAGACTAACCACAATAACAACGATGACAGAGAGAGAGCTATGTTGGTCTAGTGGACAGAAAGTTATGCTACCAAGCCAAAGGTGGGTGATTTTAATCTGCAGCCCTCAGGGGTGATTCGAAATGTTTTTCTGTCAAACATTCCTCTAGGTGGTGTAGCACTGGTCTGTGCATTGCTGTACGGAGGTAACTCATGGTTGCTGTGATGCTGATCACTGTGACACTGATGTGCCAAATGTGATAAGGCTTACCCATGGCAGATAGGGTTTGCTGTAGTTTCTCGATTAAAACAAGCCTGGAAGCAGTAGTGGCATCCACTTGCGAAATGGCTTTACTTGTGTTTAGTATCAATGACACTACTTATTAATGTTTACGTTCTATTGGATAATAATGACATTACTTAGTAAATATAACATTGTTGTTGTTGTTGTTAATTGCTATTGAGTCAAGCATGACTCATAGTGATCCTATGAAGAAAAGGCCTGAAACCCTTCTATAACTATCATTGTGGTTGTTGTTGTTATGCACCGTCGAGTCGCTTGCAACTCATAGCAACCCTATGTACAACAGCCCTAAACCCTGCTTTATCCTGTGCCAATCTCACTGCCTCTGACACACCCATCCTGAATCAATCCACCTCATAGAGGGTCTTTCCCTTCTGCACCAT
>NW_006400045.1:1264679-1266888 GCF_000299155.1 Elephantulus edwardii | reverse complement strand
GCCTTATTTTTTGCTATTTCCTTCAAAGCAGACAGAACTTCTTCCTTCATCACCATTGGCTCTTGCTCATATGTGATTTCATACCTATCATTATTTATCAAAATTCATAGAGTTGCTAGAGGTATGTTGTTTAGGAAGTGGAATAAGCCCAAATATGGACCTCTTTCAGGTAGTTTCACACAGTTATCTTCATAATTACTTGGCATAGCACATTGCACAAGTTTGAAGCTACATCCACTTTTCAAAGTATCTCAATTTTCTTCAGTCAATTCCTAATGACTGATTTTTTGCTAATGCCTTCAATGAAACCTGGACTTTTCCAGTATCTTTCGTTCTTAATTATATGCTACCACTTGATATGACTGAACATGAACCAATTATATATGGTACAATAGCTCCGTGTATTCCTTCTGTCTTTTTTTTTAGATGTGTATTTGTTTCCAATATTTTTGGCAAAAAATTCTTCAACTTTGGACTCAATGCTTGAATATTTTTTAAGTCATTTCAGGTTAAAAAAGGGCAAGACTATACTTCTCTTTTGGTATTATAACTCTAGATCTTTGCAATTTCATTACAGTACTGAGGAATAGGTAAGGAGTGGTAATAAGAGTGAGTGGTATTGAATGAGAGAAAGAATACCAGTAATAACTAATGTTTACTTTAAGAAAAATAAGTAGGTAGACATATAATAAAAGTTAGATATAAATGAAAATACATATATTTACTTTTCTGTATTTGTTGTTGTTGTTGTTGTTATGTGCCATTAAGTTGTCTGGGACTCATAATGACCCTATATGTACACAGCCTTGAAACCTACTCTAACTTGTGCCAGTCTTGCTGCCTCTGATACAACTTCCCCCATTTTCCAGTAACTGAATCAATTCATCTCATCAAGGGTCTTCTTCTCCTGTGCTGTCCCTTCACCTCCCAATTATGATGTCCCTCCCCGGGGACTGGTTCCTCCTTGTGACATGTCCAAAGTATGTCAGATGAAGCTTCAGAATCCTTGCCTCCAAGGAGTAGCCCGGTTTGACCCTCTCGAAGACGAACCTGTTTGTTCTCTTACCAGTCCATATTATATTCAGTACTCTTCTCCAATACCACAGCTCAAAGACATCAGTTCTTTTTCTACCATCTTTAGTCATTGTCTAGCTCTCTGATGTATCGCAAGTGATTATAAAAACCATGGCCTGTATCAGATACACCTTAGTCTCTAGACTGTCATCATTACTCTTCAGTACTCTGGAGAGGTCCCTGACAGTAGATTTTCCCAATGCAATACGTCTTTTATTTTCCTGGCTGCTTGTTCCAAGAGTATTGATTGTAGAACCAAGTAATAAGATTGCTTAAAAGTAATGAAATTCAATCAGCAAAGGGTAAAACCATAGCCAAAATTCATAGTCTATAGTAGGTATTTCTATAATCTTGCAGGTTTTATATGTGATAGTTCAATATGAGTGCTGGAAAAAAATATCCATATAGATAGATGGTAGAGTCAAGAGATGTCAATATTGCATAAACTTCAGAATAATCATCTCAGAGAATCTCATGGTCAATTGACATACCTTAGTCCACAACAGACTAAGTTCTTCTACACTACATTGATAAATATCAACTTGAAACTTAACCATTTTGAATGATCATCTAAGGTGCACCTATTGTCCAAAGCAAATATACAAAATTAAAATCAAACGTATGGAAACACAAGGTCTACCGAACCAAAATTATTTTCTTAAATTTCTATACCTCTGATACTAGAAGAGCTATATATATGATGCCCGGCTACTACTGTTAAGAGTTCTATAAAGGACCTCAAGAGAGGGTCTTAGAGAAAACAGGAGATAAATGTAGAAAAATGCATTTCAGTAATAGCCAAGTCTACTGATGGCTGGTGAAACTCCAAGCCCATAGGTACTTTTTGAGAATATAGTACTTATCACAATGATTTCCCTCTCAGATAAATGATAGGATAATATAATGTGAACAATAGCATCAGGGAGTTACTCAACCAACACAGAATTACAAAGGCAACATTTATGCAAGGATAAAACTCAGTAGGTAGTAAGGAAGAGAATGTAATGAGGAATAGAAACAAGAAATGAGGAGAGACAATGAAGATAGTGATGAAAAAATGTCGAGTTTGTAATCACTATGATAAAACAATATATGCACAAAATAGTTGAATGGAATAACAATATTCTCTGTAAAC
>NW_006400045.1:1255797-1263994 GCF_000299155.1 Elephantulus edwardii | reverse complement strand
TATTTGTCCTTTTGTGACTGGGATATTTCACTCAGCATAATGTTCTCCAGAATATTCTCTGTAAACCTTAACTGAAATAGTTAAAAAATAAAATTAAGCTTCACCCCTTCACTCTTCATTCCTTTAACTCTAGGCTAATCACACACATTTCAATTTGCTTTGCATAATTCTCTTCAAAAGAATGAACAGATATGTCTTGGAGAAGGTGCAGCCAGAGTGCTTTTTGGAGGCAGGAATGATGAGACATTGCCTCACATATTTTGGACATATTGTTAAGAGGTGCTATTCCTTGGAGTAGGATATGATGTTGGGAAAGGTGGAGCATCAATGAGGGAGAGGAACACCCTCAACCAGGTTGATTGATAGGGTGACTGCTGCAATGGACTGTTGTGTATCAGAAAATATGAGGATGGCACATGATAGAACAGGGTGGAAATCTTTTACTCATAGGGTCACTAGAGTCATGATCAATTCAACAGCACATAACAACAACAACAAGAAGTTATTTTCAAAAGTATGTAGATCTAAGAAACAGAAAGAGGTTAAGTAACAGTCACAGTTTTCATAGACTAAGGAGTCATGAATGTGTTTTACTTTCAAGTCCATGTCTTCTTAGAATTTCAAATCTCTCAGAAGACAAAATAAAACACTAAGTATATCTCACCTGAATCTGTAGACCATTTTAAGAACAGACTAGATATCCTGAACACGTTGGACATCATATATGTGTGTTGTATGTTGTGTGTTATGTGCCATCTATCCAGCTACAACTCACAGCGGCCCTAGGAACAATAAACTTAACGGTGTGCTACCACAATCATCCTCACAATCTTGACATGCTCAACTGATTGTCTCAGTCAGCATGTCAATTTATCTTATTGAAGAACTTCTTTTATTTCACTGGCCCTCTTCCTCTCATAGCATGGTATCTTTTGTCCAAGAATTGGTTCCTCCTGATAACATGCTCAAAGTCTGTGGCACAAAGTTTTACTGTCTTACCTCAAAGAAGTAACATGATTGTACCTACACTTTTGTTCTTGTGGAAGTTCATTGAGTTTTTTTTCCTCCAACACCACAATTCCAAGAATCAATTCTTTTATCTTTTAGATTAATAAGATGAAATTGAAAATACTGTCATTTGGATTAGATGCATTTTAGTTTTAAAACTGATATCATTGCTTTTAGCATTTTAAGGAGATCCTTAACAGTTGAATTTTCCCCATGCAACACATCTTTTGCTTTCTTGACTGCTGTTACCATAGGTGTTGATTGTGGACCCAAGCGTTGTGTCTAAGCTTAAGAAGAATAGGAATCCCAGAACACTTGCAAAACCTATACTTGAACCTAGAGATGGGACAGTCATTACAACAGAGCAAGAATGCACTACATGATTCAAAATGAGGAAGCGAGTGTGTCAGGGGTGCATCTTGTCTTCACACCTTTTCAATCTGTGTGCAGACCAGATCATTTGGGTGGCGGGACTTAATAAGGAGGAGTGTGGCAACAGAATCGGAGGAAGACTTACCAACAACTTGCGTTATGCAAATGACATAACCTTGTTTGTTGAAACTGAGGCAACCTTAATCATTTGCTGCAGAAGCTGTAGGACTGTAGTGTTCAATATGGGTTGAAGCTCAATATTAAGAAGACTACGATTCTTATCCGAGAGGCTGGGCTCTATGAGGAGAATTGTGGCATCAGGATTGGTGGAAGATGTATTAACAATCTCCGTTACGCAGATGACACAACCCTGCTTGCTGAAACTGAGGAGGACCTCATGCACTTGCTGCGAAGGGTCAAGGACTGCAACCTTCAGTATGGACTAAGGCTCAATGTCAAGAAGACAAAGATTCTCGCCACTGGACCAATTGGCAGCGTCAGGATGGATGACGAAGAGATTGAGATTGTTCACAGCTTCAGTTTGCTCGGCTCCACAGTCAACACTCTTGGTACCAGCAGTCAGGAAATCAAAAAGCGTATCGCGATGGGAAAGTCTGCTGTTAGGGACCTCTCTAAGGTACTCAGGAGCAACAGTGTCTCTCTGGAGACTAAGGTGAGCCTGAAACAGGCCATGGTATTTGCAATCGCTTGCTATGCATCAGAGAGTTGGACAATGGCTAGGGAGGACAGAAGGAGAGTGGATGCTTTTGAGCTGTGGTGCTGGAGAAGGGTACTGAATGTACCCTGGACTGCCAGGAAAACAAACAGATTTATCTTGGAATGGATCAAACCAAGCTACTCCTGGGAGGCAAGGATTCTGGGGCTTCATCTGACATACTTTGGACATGTTGCCAGGAGGGATGGATCCTTGGAGAGGGACATCATGCTTGGGAGGGTTGAGGGACAGTGCAGGAGGGGAAGACCCTCTATGAGATGGATTGATTCGGTGACTGGGATAATCGGGATGGGTGTGTCAGAGGCGGTGCGGTTGGCGCAGGATAGAGCAGGGTTTAGGGCTGTTGTGCATAGGGTCGCTATGAGTCGGAAACGACTCAATGGCACATAACAACAACAACAACAAAAGATTCTTATCACTGGACTAATTGGCAGTACCATGGTGGATGGAATAGAGATTGAGGATGCTAACAATTTTAGCTTGTCCAACTCCACAATCAACATTTTTGGCACTAGTAGTCAGGAAATTAAAAGATGAATTGTGTTGAGGAAGTCTGCTGTCTGGGACCTTTCCAAAGTGCCAAAGTGCAATGACATTAGCATAGAGACTTAGGTGAACCTGATCTAGGTCATGGTCTTCTCAATTACTTGTTATGTATCAGAAAGTTGGACAATTACTGAAGATGACAGAAGAAGAATCAATGTCTTTGAGTTGTGGTGCTGGATAAGAATATTGAACACACTGTGACTGTGGACCACGAGGAATACAAATAAGTCTGCCTTGGAGAGGGTGAAACCAAGTTTCTATTTGAATATAAGAAACTTGAAGCTCTGTCTCATTATTTTGAGTGGGCACATGGCCAAGAAGAACCAGTTCTTGAAGGAGAAGATCATACTTGGAAGGATAGAGTGGGCAGAGCAGAAGAGGAAGACTCCAGATGGGATAGATTGAAATGGTAACTGGACAATGGGATTAAGTGTGCCAGAGTCAGTGAGACTGACTTAGTATAGGGTAGGGTCAGAGCTATTGTTCAAAGGGCCACTATGAGTCATGGGTTACTTGACAACAAAACAAGTGTATAACAAAATAAAAAATCATTAAGTTGCCTACAGGTCCAGTGATGAGGACTTTTGTTTACTTGATGTTGGGATGTAATCCATACTGAAAGCTGGAGTCTTGGCTTTCTGTAGTAAGAACTTCAAGAATTCTTCACTTTCTGTAACAAAGATTGTGTCTTCCATGTAATAAGGATTCTTCGTGAGTCTTCCTCCAATCTTGATGTCATTCTTGATATAGTCAGTTTCTTGAATGATTTCCTCAGCATATAAGCTGAGTACGTGTGGAAAAGACACAACATTGAACATGTTATGTGCCATAGAGACACCTGCTACTGATGGAAACCCTATGTACAAAAGCCATAAAACCTGCTCTTTCCTGTTCTAATCTTATACTCTCTGACACACTTACCCCATTACTGCAGCCAATGAATTAAATTATCTCATTGAGGGTCTTCCTCTCTTGTTCTGTCCCTCCAACCTTCCAGGCATGATGTCTCTCTCCAAGGACTGGTCCCTTCTTGCAATATGTCCAAAATATATCAGATGAAGCTTCAGAATTCGTGCCTTCAAGGAGTAGTCTGGTCTTACTCTCTCTAGGACAAACCTTTTTGATTGCCTAACAGTCCATGTTATACTCAATATTCTTCTCCAGCACTCCAGCTCAAAGGCATCAATTCTCCTTCTATCATCTCTAGTCATTATCCAGCTTTCTGATGCATAGCAAATAAATACAAAAACCATGGCTTTGATCAGGCACACATTAGTCTCCAGACTGAAATTGTTGCTCTTCAGTATTTGGAGAGTTTTCTGACAGCAGACTTTCCCAATGCAATTTGTCATTTAATTTCCTGGCTGCTGGTACCAAGAGTGTTGATTGTGGAGTCAAGCAAACTAAAGCTATTAACAATCTCAATCTCTTCACCATCTATCATGAGGCTGCCTATGGCCCAATGGTGAGACTCTTGGTTTTCTTGATGTTGAGCTTCAATCCATATTGAAGGCTGCAGTCCCTCACCATAGGCAGCAAACACTTCAGTTCCTTCTCAGTGTCAGCAAGCAGGGTTGTGTCATCTGTATAACTCAAATTGCTGTTAAGTCTTTCTCCAAACCTGATGCAACATTTCTCCTAATAAAGTCCAACCTCCCAGATAATCTCTTCTGCATCCAGGATGAAAATGTATGGAAAAAGGACACATCCTTGGGGTACACACTTCCCGATTTTGAACCATACAGTGTTTACTTGCTTTGTTCTGATACAGCCTCCTGGTCCAAGTACAGGTTTCACATAAGCACTATCAAGTGTTCTTGGATTCCCATTCCTCTCAGAGTCAACCACAGTTTGTTCTGATCCACACAATCAAATGCCTTTGCATAGTCAATGAAGCACAGATCGACATTTCTCTGGTACTATCTGCTTTCAGCGAAGATCCATCTGACTTTAGCTATAATATCCCTAGTACCATGACCTCTTCTAATCTCAGGCTACCTTTCTGGCAGTTCTCTGTTGATGTGCTATTCTAGTAATTTTTGAATAATTTTAAGCAGAATCTTGCTCGCATGTGATATTGATGATATTGTTCCAAAATTTCCACACTCCGTCTGGTCATCTTTCTTTGGAATGAGAACAATAGATATATCTTCATATCAGTTGGCCAGGTGGTTGTCTTCCCGATTTATTGGCACAACTTGAACATACCTTTATTAATTTTAAACAAATCAGTCTTATCTTTTTCTGTATTTGATAATTGCTTCATTGGTCTAAGTTAAATTTGTCATGAGCACAATTATGCATATTGAGATTCCCTTTATTCTCAATATTATCTATATTTGTTATGATTCACATAGTAAAATACCTTTGAACAGTTATTAAAAACAAGTAAAAAACATTCTGGTAAGATTCATCTGACATCAGCAATGATACGGTTTTGTTATCTTTTCTGAATCCATCTTGAATTTCTGGAAGTTCCATCATGCATAAAGAAAGTAAAAGCAAAACATACAAGCAAAAAACCACTAATAACACACAAGAGGGAACTCTGGTGGCCTAGTGGGGGGGGGGAGTTTTTCTTGCATTCTTGAGGTACATGGTTCAAGGCCACCAGCTGCTAAATGGGAGAAGAATGGGCAATCTGTACTTATGAGATTAACTGCCTATGAAAACTTGCCGGAGGGTGAGTGATGGGTCAGTTCAGACTCTATTTTATACAACAATAACACAAGAAAGAAAGACGTTAACAAAATGAATGTTGATAAAACCAACCCGGCTCTGAAGCTTACAGTAAAATCTAAAAAAGGTAAAGCAAAAGAAACACATGATGAAGTAAAAAAAAGACCTTAATGAAAGATGTCAGAGTGACTCAAGAAGACAAAGTAAAATGTTTTCATTAAATCTGCAATGTTCTGGAAAAAGAAAATCAAAGGGAAATAACATGCTCAAATTTCTTAAAAAAATTAACTGAATAAAGAAATCATGCTTTGAGTTGTAACATTAAAGTTTCTCTAGAGTAAATATTGAATGACACAGGAAACATGAAAAGACAATGAGAGAAAAGCATAGAACTCCTCCTCAAAAATAATTAGTTTCTGACCACAACTTTAAGGATTGAGAAACTGTGGTACATTTAAATACTGGAATAATGTGCAGCACCCAGAAGCAACAATTTTTTAAAAATACCATATAACTTTGGAGAGACAAGATAGCATTACGTTAAATGACCTCACTCTCATAAGGACAAATGCTACACAAGACCATTATTGTGAAAATAATATTTTATCCTCTCCAGACTATACCTTTCTGACTATATTTGTCAGTCTCTTTATACCATAGACTAGGCAGTGTAAGCTTGATTCTAGTTTGTCTCTGATAAGATTTATAGTCTTAGGCTTTACTCCCTGGTGTCTGATTGAGACCAACACCTTGAGTTGATGTTTGTATATGGTGTGAGGTGTAGATCCTGTTTCAGCTTTCTGCAGGTAGTAATCCACTTTTGCCAGCACCATTTGTTGAAGAGATTGTCTTTTTCCCATTTATAGGTTTTATTTCCTTGTCAAGATCAATTGACCTTAGATAGCTGGGTCTATTTCTCTGTTCTCAATTCTATTTCATTGGTCTATGTGCCTGTCATTGTACCAATACAATGCTGCTTGGGTTACTACTGCTGTGTAGTAGATTTTCAGATCAGAGAGTGCCATGCCTCCCACTTCATGTTTGTCTTTCAGAAGTGCTTTGCTCCTTCATGGTCTCTTTTCTCTCCAATTAAACTTAACAATTTCCCTTTTGATTTCCTTGAGAAATGAATTTATTATCTATATAGGGATTGCATTGAACACGTAGATTGCTTTTGGTAGTATTGTCAGTATTGTCATTCTCACCATATTGAGTCTTTCTATCCATAAACAGTGCCATTTTCCCATTTCTTTAGGTCTTTTATTGTGTCTTGCAGAAATGTTCTGTGTTCTTTGTATAGGTCTTTTGTATCTTTAGTTAGGTTCATTACCAAGAATCTTAATTTGTGATGGGCCACTGTAAATAGTATTACTTTCTTTGTTTCCTTCTATGAATTCCTTATGTTACTGTAGAGGAATCCCACAGATTTTTGGATATTGATCTTATATACTGCCACTCTACAAAATTGGCCTACTAGCTCTATCAGTTTTTTTTTTTTGTTGAGTCTTTGGGGTTTTCTGTGTACACTATTAATAGTTATAGTGATAGTTTAACCATCTCTTTGCTAATCTGGATGCCTTTTATTTCCTTCTCTTTGTAACAGTGTTCATTCTTGCCTGGTCCCTGTTTACAAGGAAAATATTTTTAATCTTTCTCCATTGAGAATCCCTGTGTGCATCAAAAACATTTTCCAACAGAGAAAAGAAAATCTACTGACTTGGGAATAATCACTTGGCAATACTATTTCAGACAAGGTTCTCATATCAAAAGTGTAAGGAATCCTACAAGGCCTCCAAAAGAAAAATAATGATAACACAATTACAAAATGTGCAAAAAATAGGGAAAGAATTTTCACAGAGAAATATATTTGAATGATTAACAGATCCATGAAGAAAGACTCAAAATAATTGGCAATAAGAGATATGAAAATGAAAACCACAATGAGATACTAATTCACTCCAGTAAGAGTGACAAAGATTAACAACAGCAAGTAACAAATGTTGGAGAAGATGTGATGAGATAGGAACTCTTATATATTGTTGGTGGGATTGTACAATGGTACAACCGCTGTGAGAGACAATTTGACACTTCCTCAAAAAGCCGAACATAGAAATTCCATATTACACAGCTCTTGCATTGCTTGAATACACTCTGAGAGAATGAAGACTGAGGAACAAACAGCCTTTCACACCAATGTTCATAGCAGTGTTTCTTACCATAATAAGAAAATGGAAAATACCCAAATATCCAACCAGATTGAAATGGATTGAGACATTTTGGTGCATTCACATAATGAAATACTACTGAATACACAGGAGCAATGATTTTATAAAATACTACCCAACCTGGGAGGGACTAGAAGAGCATTATGCTAAGTGAACTAACTCAGTTTCAAGAGGAAAAATACTGTATAAAAGCATTATTGTAGGGCAAATATGAGGATCAAAGGTGGGGGAAGGATGGGAGCAGAGGGTTAAGGATGGGCAGGGCTTAGCAGAGTCATATGTTGTTGTTGTGTGCCATCGAGTCACTTGAGACCCATAGTGACCCTATGTACAACAGCCTTAAACCCTGCTCTATCTCTTGCCAACCTTATTGTCTCTGACACACCTGTCCTCATTACCTCCGTGACTGAATCAACCCATCTCATTGAGGATGTTCCTTTCTGCACTGTCCCTCCACCCTCCCAAGAATGATGTCGCTGTCTAATCCTGCCTTGCAACATGTCCAAAGTATGTCAGACAGAGCATCAGAACCCTTCTCTCCAAGGTACAGCTTGGCATCATCCTCTCCAGAATTAACTTGTTTGTTCTCCTAGCAGTCCATGGTATATTCAATACTTTTCTCCAGCACCAC
>NW_006400045.1:1251107-1253566 GCF_000299155.1 Elephantulus edwardii | reverse complement strand
TGTTACAAATAAAGGGGAATAATTGTCTAATAATATCATTAAGATCACTCAAACAATTAAAATTAAAATCAAATATAATTTAAAAATGTCAGGCCAGATTCAGATAATGTGGAAATTGAGATCATAATATTGCTGACAATTGTTTACTATTTGATACCAGAATAATTAATTGCACCACTGTGTAGATTAAACATTTTCTTGATAACATTCCAAAATTGGGGATTTCAGAACTGTGCTTATGCAGAACTTGTACATAATAAACTAAGATATAATCTTTGGAACAGAACAAGGAAATATTGCAAGCTATAAATAAAAATGTCTACCATGTTTGTTTACTTTCACTGTATGTATTCTATCTGTATGATTAATAAATAATCTGAGAATTTGCACTGTATGAAGATCTCAGTATCATGATTGGAGGAAGAGTCATCACAATTTTTTATATGTGCGGACTGAGAGTGGGGTGGAGCTCCCCGATTAAACAAGCGTGGAAGGAGGAGTGGCATCCACTTCCATAATAGTTTGCATCCGGAAACCCTATGAACCTGGAGAGAGGATGAAAGGCACCCAAGCTTCGAGGACTCTCCTTCATAGGGTTGCTATGAGTCGCCTGCGACTCGATGGCACTTAACAACAACAACAACAGATGATAAAATGTTTCTTTTTGAAAAGGAAAAATATTTTGGCCATTTATGCTTAAAAACCAAAGTTGTAGAGGATTTAATTTTACTTAGAAACACAATGAATGTCCATGGAAGCAGTAGTGTAAAAATCAAATATGGGCAAATCTGTTTTCAAGACCTCTTTAAAGTATTGAAAGAACAAGGATGCCACTCTGAAGAAAACCGTCTACCTTATTCAGGCCATATTGTTTACAATCACCTCATATGCATTTGAAAGGTAGTCACTATGGCTCACTGAATAAGAATTTATTCTTTCAGATTATTGTAAATTTATAATTTCCATCTTAAAAAATACAGATAGAATGCTTATGAGAAGCAAGAATGGACAAGTCATCAAGTGCAGCCAATTACTTGAGGATATATTTCTTGGTAGAGAACCAGCTGTCAAAAGAAAGACTCTTAACAAAATGGGTTAACACAATAACTGCTATATCAACAATGGACTCAAACATAGGTAAGATTGTATGGATGACTTATGACGAATTTTGTTTTCTTCTGATGTACATAGATTTACTGTGTGTCTAATGTAACTTGACCATATCTAATAAGGAGACATAATAACTAAGTGTGATGCAGCATCTTGAGTTGAGTATTCTAAATTTTAAAAAAAATACGAAATTAAAGAAAAACATGGTGAAATTAAAATAATATTTATAGTTTTGGTTTTAGTATTTTAACAACGTTGGCTATTAAATAAAATCTTGCTTTTTTGTCTCATTTCTTTTGATTTGTGTAAAATTTATTAAGTAGATTTATCATGCAGTCAAAAATATTTTGTTTTACTACATTAATTAAAATACCCACAGTATTATTTCACTTGCCACACTTCCTCTCTATAATTCTCATTTTCATTAAGATATTTACATAAAAATAAAGACATATAAGAACTTCATTTACCATTTTGCCATTCTTGTACACATCAAAATATTTTAAAAGAAAATTATTATGGATTAATACAAATGGATCACAATATGAAGAATATTTTTAAGTTTTCTTTTTGTTTATTATTTTTGGTTTGTTGTTTGAAACCTTCACTCACTATATTATGCAATACATACATAAAATTAATTTCACAACTATGTAGTTTGGTTTTTTTTAAACGCAACAATATTCTAACAAATGGATTAGATTGAGGCAATTATGAAACTAAGAGTATTCTTTAAGCCTTAAAAAATTCTACTTTACAAAGAAAAACACACACATACATATATAAATTTGCTATTCCATGACTTATACTTTGAGTATTCCTTATTGACAAAAGCCATTAACACACTCAAATATAAGTACAATCTTCACACCCCTTAACTGTCTTTTCTTTGATTGATGGATTTCTAAGGAAAAAACATTTTAGTAATATTAGGCAGACTGTCACATTTGACTTTGGTTCACTAAGAAGATATTTCCACATTCCAGATTATGACAAATGAAAATGTCTTTTGTACCAAAACTATGTCAGAAACTTTGAAAGGTTGAGAAGCTCATTTCAGATAAATGTCTCAACCTTATATAGACATGATATACTATAGCTGCAAAACTAAGTTGAAAATTTCTTGGAAGCATATTTTCTTAAGAGATTCATAGAGTGATGTCCTTTTTATCCTATGAGGGCTTGCAAATAAAACCAGTTTAGTTTATATGCAAAAATCAGTATTTCTTGTAATATTATTCAGAACATATATTTCATATAACTGATAATTCATGTGACTCTTATCTAAAATAATTTTAATGAGCTTTTACAGAGATTTTGGATTTCCATTCATTCATTGCTGCACTTCT
>NW_006400045.1:1250472-1250972 GCF_000299155.1 Elephantulus edwardii | reverse complement strand
GTACATTCCACTATGCAACCTTAATTGTGAACTCCTGTGATAACCATAAGACCCTATCATACATCGCTTTTAAATTAGTCACTCCCTCATCTGTTTCAGTGCAGTATACACAATATATCCAGTTTTTCTCAGTCTTACCCCAACCCTGATATCAGTCCCATTTTACAACAGTGGCACCATGCAATATTTGTCCTTTTACGACTGAGATATTTCACTCAGCTTAATGTCCTCCAGGGTCAGCCATTTTGAATAATATTGCATGAGTTCCTTGTTTTTCAATGCAGTGTAGTATTCCATTGTGTGAATATACCACAACCTCTCTATCCCTTCGTTTGTTGATGGGCACCTGGGTTGTTTCCAACTCCTTGCTATTGTGAACAGAGCCTCAATAAACACGGGTGTGCCTATATCTGTGTGGATGTCAGTTATGGTCTCTTTGGGATATATTCCCAGTAGTGGAATTGCTGGGTCAAATGGTATCTCTATTTGCAACTTTTTGA